>NC_083777.1:5460000-5480000 GCF_963514075.1 Conger conger
CTGCCGTTGAGCCAGATGGGCGCGTGCGTGCCGCAGTGGTTCTCCCCCACGCAGAAGGTGGGCATCGCGTCCCCCGCCATTCCCGTGAAGCGGTACCACTCCCCGTCCATGTGGCCGTCGCACACGGGCACGCCCGCCGACTGGTTGACGTGGTGCTCCGTGTTCCTCCACGGCTCGTTCAGGCTGATGTAGGCCGAGCAGGGGTCCGGGGCTGAGGGAGGAGGATTTACAGCGGGCAATTACACGGCCACCTAACCCTGGACCTGGAGACACCAGGGCACGCTGGTTTTTGTAGTTACTCAGGACATAATCTGTCAGACACAGTTGGTGCAGTTACCTGTCGGCATTTAGCAGACTTATCCAGAGCTTATATACAGATTCTATTTTCCACATATACATACATAATCCACATATACAATCCACATACACAATCCACATACACTATCAAAAAAACTAATCAAAACATACTTAACTTCAGCTGGTCAAACCATGTTGACTATGGAGCTGATCTGAACCGGTCAACCAGCTACCAGCTGTTTCAAAACCAGCAGAAGGGAATCTGAATCCACGTTCTGCTCAAACGTAGGTCAATGCTTCAGTTTGCTGAACCAGCCAAAATAAAGTTGTGAGTGTCATGTTAAATGACAACTAAAATTGTGTAAATCATCTTCCTAAGAGCCTCACACACCAGCAGCAGACAGTTTTATTCAGACGGCCAGCAGGGTGAGGAGGAACAGGAAATAAACACACCGAGTGCGCTGGAGAGCGATCAATACAGCTGCCCCCCCCCCTCACCCCCCTCCCTCGTTTTCTCTCTCTCCTTCTCTACAATCTAATTAAGTGGCAGAATTAAGCTGCCATTTTGGTGGAAAGCCAGATGAGAGGACTTGAGGACTGAGCAGAGCTGGACGATCGCAGGGCGCTAAGCGCAGGGTGGCAGAGTCTGCAGGACGAGCGGGAGGGCAGTGATCCCTCCTGTCCGTCACAGAGCGCCGAGTTCAGAGAGGCACAGACAGACAGACACTGTAATGCGCATCTCCTGGGGAATAGCACAGCCAAGTCCAGGGATGGCTTCTGTTGCATCACTTCGTTATACACAGAGACGGCGGAATGGGTGGAAACATAGCAGCATGTCCAACACACACACAGACACAGACACACACACACACACACAGACACAGACACACAGACACAAAACACGCACACACAGACACACACAGACACAAAACACGCACACACATACAGACACAGACACAAAACACATTGCTCTGGCCTATCTCAGAAGGATGTCCCGTAAATACAGGAAGGACGGGGGCCCAAGGACAACCGGAGGAGCGGGTCAGGACCCTGCTGCTTACAAGGTCTCCCGTCACAAACACTGCCGTCCTAAACGCTGCGATGTCAAAAGGTCCGCTGTCCGGAACCGCATCATCTGTCAAATCTCTCCCTCAAAAAGAAAAGCCATCATCCACACCTTCCTTCTAATCTCTCAGTGCCCCTCACAGAGAAAAGCCATCAGAAAGCTGCCAGGAGGGTGATCAAGGAGGAGCTGTATGGTGGAGCAGACGTTAGAGGACTGGATGAGCAGTCTAGGCATTTTGAAAAGATTGCAAAAGTGTTCCTGCGACTGTATTGGGCTGCACACCTGCCTTCAAAACATTTTCCCACTGAAATGGATGTGACTGGGCTTCATTTACAATGCAGCTGGTACGCTGCAGTTCAGAGGGGGGCGGTTTTAAAATAAAATAACACTGGAGAAATACTGTCACGATGCTGTAATTCCTTTCCAGGCATTTGGCAGATGATCTTACTCGAAGCGTCCATCACAGAGTCGTCACAACCTGCATTAGCCCTCTTTACCCCCGTTCAGAGGCAACCCCGTCCCACCCCGCTCAACCACCCCTCTTCCTTTGATTTACATTTACGCAGTAAAAATTCTGCCTGGCTGGGACTTTCGGCCGGGCGTAAAGTGGTTTCGATTTCACCCACATGCCCCCGTGCTGAGATTCTTCATAAATCCCCCCCTCTGTGATGTCCCGGCTCCTGGCACAGACTAAGATAACAGCGTGACAGTGCGTGTTAAGAGGCGCTGATAGCCAGATTCGGAGAGCAGATGTCGTCTCTCGTGTGGAGTGCGGGTGAGGGGTGGGAGCCGAGGGTAACTTACTGACGGCGTGAGCAGTCGGCAGCAGAACAGCGAAAAGGAACAGCATCGTCGCAGAAGACGTCCGTGTGTCTGTCTTTCGGCTGTGGTACAGGTCACCTCAGATATGTGCAGGAGTAGGTTTGTCTGTCCGTGTCTCAGCTCTAAGGTCCACTCTGGGGTTGTACTGTACAGTAGAGGTGGGGGGTCTTTTTAAGCAGGGGTGCTCTTATCTGAGACCAGGAAGGCCCACACACACACACACACACATTGACAACTACCATCCTCCCATTGTTCCAGGAGTCAATCTTATCCAGAACCCAGAGCAGACCAGCCCAGACTGCATCGAGGAGTTCCGCTCTCCCCCGCCCCCCCCAATAATCACCAATCCTCCATCCCGAAATAGTCTATACTCCCCAGCTCCGAGCGCTCTCTCAACTAATGCCAAATTGTTTCTCCCCCACCCCGCCCCCCTCCCTTTCCCATTTCTACGCGAAAACAGGTTTCATCCATTTCAGACTCACAATGATGGATCTTCCAGTTGTGAGAAAACCGTGCCTCTGTTCCCTTTCATATCCCCAGAGCTGCAGTCCTTTCTTTCCAATTTAAGATAGCCGGAAAGACAGAACAATAAACTAATCGGGGACAGAATTAACTTTGGGGACTGGGGGGGAGGGGGGTGCGATGGAGAGGAAAAGAGCTGACAGAAGAGCCAGGGACACACGGCGGGGGAGGACTGGGGGGGGGTGGGGGGTCACGCGCCCCCATGCCAGAGTCTGTGCAGTGAGGCGAGCGCACGGCTCAGCTTTCAATTCTCAGACCGAAAAAATTAACAGGCTTTGCTGCTTCAATTTAGAGGTTGCAGGTCTTACAAAGGCCATTTCCTTACCTTCCAATTAAATTAATTGCCTCTTTAATTAATGAGGCCATTAGCTGAAGCAAACGGGAGAGGGCCAGACCTCCGCTCAATCGCTCTGCTGACCAGCGTCTGAAGAAGCGAGCACAACTGAGCTCTTTCTCAATCCCCCAGTCCCTCTCTCTCCCTGTCCCTCTCTCCCCCCCGTCCTCTCAATCCCCCCGTCCTCTCTTCTAGGACCACATTGGCTCAGGAGGTAAGAGCGGTCGTCTGGCAGTTGGAAGGTTGCCGATTTTATCCCTCGCTCTGTCAAAGTGTCCCTCAGCAAGACTCCTAACCCCCAATTGCTCTGTCGAGCAGATTGGTATCTTGCATAGGCATGCGTGAACGGGTGAGTGAGAAGGATCAGTTGTAAAGGGCTTGACACTTTAAATGCAGTCCATCTACCATTCCTCTCCCATGGACACTGACCTAGAGCAGCAGAAGTCCTCTATAACCACAGCGTGTTATAAATATTAAAACATCACCGCTGTGTAGATCGACCGTTGTCATCACTGCGTTGACACTGGAGCTCACGGACCACTGAAATCTCCCCCCCCGGACCCCGCTCGGAGGACTGTGGCAGCCCTGCTCCTCCCTGGTCCAGCACATGCCTCACCACATCCTGGAGCTACAAATTCACCCCCCTACCCTCTGAACTACAGATTCTACATTACATTATTATTGGCATTTGGCAGACGCTCTTATCCAGAGCGACGTACAGTTGATTAGCAGGAGACAATCCTCCCCTGGAGCAATGCAGGGTTAAGGGCCTTGCTCAAGGGCCCAACGGCTGTGCGGATCTTATCGTTGCTGCACCGGGATTCGAACTACCAACCTTGCCTGCCCCAGTCATTTACCTTAACCACTACGCTAAAGGCCGCCCCATACATCCCTCCATATGGACTTTAGGTTCAGACATTAAACCTATAGGTCAGCAGAGGATGGGCATGCCCCTATAGTCAGGTCCCTCCTGAGATTACTTTTTTTCTTGCCACTGTTTGAGGGTTTACCTCATATGACATCGGGGGCTGAGGGCTGATATGTTTAATTCACACTAACGCACCTTTGCGATGGTCATCAGTGAAAAGCACTATACAACATAAATTGAATCAGAAACACTGTAACCAGTAACCAACTGTAGCCAGCGGTCAGTCCGGTGAGTAATGAGAGATTAGGCCACAGGTCAGGGGTCATGAATTGTGTGTAGGCATTTGACCTGGGTGATTATAGGAGTACCTTGACACCAGCTTGGAGAATGACTTGTGGTACGCATTTGTTGTTTGCGGATGTCAAACATGCTCTCTCACACAGACATACAGACACACAGACACACAAACACAGCGAGAAGCTCATTGCTCTTGAGCTGCAGACATGTCTATCTCAGAAGGATGTCCAACTGATACAGCCAGGACAGGAGGTCAAGGTGAGTGGAAGAGGCAGTCAGGACACGGTTGTCAACAAAGCGGCCCCCGGATACTGCTCACATACATAGTACAAATATCCTTCAAACAGAATCTGTCTTTACGTCAGCACAGGACATTTCATTCCAACACTGATCACTCATCACAGCACAACATTAATGTGCATCATCACTCAGGTTAATGACATCGAACGCAGCTGTAAACCAGAGAAGGCAAGAAGGAAAGTTCTGGAAATTTTTCTGCAGGAAGAGGTTCAAGCATTCCCATTGAACCCCTTACATTGATTTTTCATGTCTCAGGGGTTCCTCTATATTATAAGGGCAATCACAGAAAGTAGGAACACCGATGCCCAGTTCTGACAACAGCTTCGTGTGCCATTTTCACCGACCAGTTTGCCCTCCCAATGTTAGGCTGTTAGATCTGGAGGAAGAGGTTTGACCAACTTTCATTCCCATCTTTCACCCCTTATGTTGATTTCTCAGGGGTTCCCCTATAAGGGCAATCTGAGAAAGTAGGAACACCAATACCTAGTTCTCAGTAAACAAGAGCTTCATGTGTCGTTTTCACCTACCAGTTTGCCCTCCCAATGTTACACTAACAGCCGATCTCCTTCCACAGGGCTACAGGTTCTCTGGTTGTTCTCAGATGAGTTTCACATTGCTGTACCAGCTCACAAACCAACAGAGACTGTGCTCTTTATATCAGAAGTCTGAACCATCAGTGATTTACTGATAATATGTTGTAGCTCTGCTGACGTTATGAAACATCATTAGCATGGAAGGATCAGTCACAGGAGGGCATGTACCCACTTTTCTCACCTTCTCACCGTTTTTTCCGGTTGGTTCCACATGCCAGCACTGGCACACAGCAGTGTACTTACGACTGCCTGTTTAAGACGCAATACAATCCTGGAAATCAGTGTCTGTGTTTAGACAGAAAGAGTCTTGTTTATGAACGCCATATTCAGATAACGCAAGATAACATGTCATAAAACACCACAGGATACGCATTTCCAAAACCTGGATAAGTATTTTATTGATAACTGAATTACATTTCTCTTTTATACATATTTCATAAATGATACAGGATTTTACATTTTTTTTGTTTTTTTTCTCATCTCTTTCAATATTACAGCATCCGATGCCAACCGAAGAAACAAAAACAGAATACAAAGAAAAACAATAATGAGATCCTACATCCTGCTTCAACCTTTATTTCTGAAACTTTTTTTATTTTTAAAACATCTTTTTATAGTCTTTGATAAGTGCACGCAAACAGGATAAAACTTTAAAACAATGCACGCATCAAAACAATAAAGAAAAAAGAAAGGGTGTATGAGAAAAACGAAAAGGAAAGAAAAGAAGTGATTAAAGGGACGGGGGGGGGGGACGTGCACTCTGGGGGGGGGGGGCCTACATGCTGTCTCTGGTCTGAGCTCGGGAGAGGGAAGGGGCAGGGGGTGGAGCGCTGGGGGCAGAAGGGCAGTTGTAACCACCCCAGGGGTCACAACCGTCTCCGTTAGGCCCGCTGAAGCACCCTGTCTGAGGATGGACACAGGGCTCGCTCCTACTACACTACAGCTCAAACACGGGCCTCATAGCTACACACGAAAGAGGTCAGGGGTCAGGGGTCGGGGTGGGGGTGGGGGTGGGGGGTCAGCTGGCCCAACCCAAGAGCCACAGCAAGCATCCTCACTGTTGCCCCGGGCGACCAGGATTCCATTTCTTTGTGAACGGCGCTCTCCAAAAATCAGTATATTTTTTAAAATTGTTCATTTAGTTTCTTTTTTTAAATGTCTTTTTTTAAATATAATTTTTCCCCTTGTAAACATACATTCATGCAACACCCGCTTTAGAATAAAGTTCCCTATATCTGATATATTGAATTTTTATTTTTTTTGTTTTGGTAAAAAAGGAAAGTAAAGGAAAAAGAACGAAACGGTGTGATGAGATAAAGGTATGGAGATGGGGTGGAGTTGGGGCGGTCAGGGAGCAGGGGGCAGTCAGGGGGCGGAGGGTCCCCCCCTCCCAACTGCCCCCGATATACGACCGTATCGATCATGTGACTCTTCAGAGAAAACATTACAGATCACATTATCGATCATGGAGGGTATTATTGATCAGTATCCATGTATCCATGTACACACTGGATTGTACTTGTCTATGTGTGTGTGTGTGTGTGCGTGTGTGTGTGTGTGTGTGTGTTGGGGAGGGGGGCGGTGTCAAGGTTTAAATTTTATGTGGTTTTCACTTGGCCATCTTAGCCCCACAGCTCCTCCCAAACAGAAAGAACACATCATTGTGCCTTCACATCCACCCATGTAAACTCCAGGCCCCCGTGTCTCAAATCTCCCTCAGACTGACAAACTAATCTTACAAACGCTATTCAGCGCTACCGTTTCCGTTTGCTCCTTTTGCCAAAAAAGAAAAATCCCTGTTGTCATCCTGACACCACTGCAGTTCCTACTTTCTATCAAGACGAGGCGCTCCCTCTCTCTCACACACACACACACACACACACACACACACACACACACACGTGTACACACTCGTGCTCACGCACAAACAAGAGCGTGTACACACACGTACACACGTACACACACACACACACACACACACACACGTGCACACACACCAGCAGCGGATGCAGCCGATAACAAGATACTCTCTCTCCCTTTAGCCGGTGTCTCCAGCCTGGTAGAGCAGGGCGATTGTGCTTTACAAACCAAGAACAGACGACTGGAGGCTTCCACTCTGGGAAGCTCACAGAGGCCTGGCTGCTGCTACATTAAATCAGACACAGACCAGAGCTTTCAGGACTATCCCTCACAGCGACACACAGGGAACTACAGGTAGAGCTCAGCAAATTAACTACGGAACAGAAAAACAGATATGGCTTTAAAAACCACAAAGGCTCGGGTCTGGAGAGAAAACAAAACAAAACATGACAACAAAGAAAAAGTTGAACTACTGTTCTGCGAGGTGCCCCACTCACAACTGTGGTCACAACTGTGCATCTAGGCTAGGTGTGTGAGGGAACCAAATATTTATGAACCAGCTGCAAATGAATAGCCAACTCATTTACTCAACAAAAGGTTGCGAATATGCACACCTAGTATTTTAAGCCTCTTCTCATTATCAGAATGTCCAACTTGACTCCAGCAATCATCTTAAAAGCTAATATTTTAGATGGGAATAAACAGGAAGAAAAACTTCTGAAAGACACACTCAGCTCAGTAATTGTAATTAAACAGTTTAATCCTATTAATCTCGTAAATATCTTTCAGATGGAGGATGCGTTTCAGGGAGCAGGTGCCAAGATGCGCAAGCATTTCTCTCCAGCAAACCTTCATCTCAAACAAAACTCAGAGCACGGCTAGAAAATATGACACTAATCTCATTTCAATCTTCCCTTTTTTAAAACTGGAGAGTCCGTAGGCTGCTCCACAGATGTACACGAAAACGACAGCAGCTGTCAGACCAAAACAGACGACACTGGATACCAGCACAATCCCCCTGTTAACTGGCACCCTATAAACATTAAGACGGTTCCACTCGCTTGCTGAAACATCTAAGCAAGTTTTTAAAGTCGGTTTCTCCCATTGGCTGATACCCCTATACAAAATCCGAAGATGGATCCTCCCACTTATTGACACCCCTACGTTATGTTCCGAGGTGGTTGCTTCCGCACATCAACACCGCTACACTCTGTAACCCTCAGAATCTCTGTGGTGAGGGACGGAACAGCGACGCCAGTCGCACTGCACCCTGGGTATTAGAGGCAACGAGGCACTGTGGGAGATGTAGTGAAGTGTTTAGTTTGTTTCTGTGACGGTACATGCAGACCATGAGCAGCACTCATTGCCTCGGGTTGGACAGCGGAGAGAGGTGGAGATTGTGCCTTTACACGGTATCCCTGAAAACAGCAGGTATCAGCACATGAGTCTGCCTACACAGCGGCAGAGAGAGGGTGTGTGTGTGTGTGTGCGTGTGTGTGTTTGTGTGTGTGAGCGTGTGTGAGTGAGTGTGCGTGTGTGTGTGAGTGTGTGTGTGCGTGTGTGTGTTTGTGTGTGTGAGTGTGCGCGTGAGTGTGCGTGTGTGTGTGAGTGTGAGAAACCGTGAGAATCTGTGGGACTGCGTGGGATGGACGGTGAAGCCACATCAGTGTGTGGGTGCGTATGATGGACTGGATGGAAAAAGAAGGGGTTTCTTCCCCAATGAGAAAAAGTCATCATTTTGATTGATTCTCCTTTTTGTCTTTTTTAACAAAGTTGTTATTATTATGGCTTTCAAAATAAAATGTTCCAAAAAAATTATTTGGAATAATTAAACACACAGTGATGTTTTTTTGCCTAGTAGCACTCTCAGCCACACACACCAGGTCCAAACAGGAAGTCACAGACAGGAAGTGCAACGTCACCTGCCCAGGCAGACACAGGCTCCTGGTAAAGCTCTTTATTAGCGTATCAGACATTCAGCCGCTGTCCGTCATACAGAGGGAGGGGGTCTCCGTAGGGGGGTAGAGAGGAGTGGCAGCATATTTGGGATGTGGACGCTGAGACCAACACAAACAGGAAAGAAGAACCCTGCCAGGAGAGGGGGGGAGGGAGGGAAGCAACCAGAAGGTACTGTCCCTTCCCACAACACGTCTGGAGTGGCAACCAGGAGGTACTGTCCCTTTCCACAACACGTCTGGAGTGGCAACCAGGAGGTACTGTCCCTTTCCACAACACGTCTGGAGTGTGGAGTAAAGTATGGAGTATGGAGAGACACGCCCTGCAGGGTCCTTCTTTGCTCTGTGACATCCCCCAAATATCCAGTGACGGCCGGCCCCTCCCTCGCCACTGAACCAGCACAGGAGGGCTGAGAGAACATGAAGAGTACAGTGGAAGAGAGTCACAGGAATAGCACTGTGGCCAGCTCCTCTGTGTGGCTACTGAAAGCAGGTTTTTTTTTGGTTTTGGGGTGGGGGTGGGGGGGGGGGGGGTCAGGTGCGGTTGCCATATTCCACTGGGGGAGGGAGTGGGTGGTGAGAGGGGTGATTTCATCACCCAACAAAATGCATCCCCTCTGTATCGATGTCTCTTGTCCACAAACTGAAACGCTGAGGTCACTTCCTGTCCGGCAGCATGACTTCCTGCACCGAGCCAACACGTGCCGCTCCTTTTGCGGTTTAGAGTAAAGTTTGTTTTCTCGTCCAACTTCCTTGCAAATCATTGTTTCGTCCCTCCTTCGTGAGAAGTGATCAGTTTGTTGTATTCGTTAGCCTCTCTCCTCTGACTCTGATTTTTATTATTTTTCTTGGTTTTCAGTCAGAAAAGTAAAAAACAAAAAAAAAACAAAAAAAGAATAAAAAACAAAAAAAACTTTTCCCCCATTGCTGAAGTGATGGGCTGTTGGAGAGAGAGACAGGAGAGATGGAGAGAGAGGGAGGAGGGCAGCAGAACGGGGCGGACGGAGAGAATGAGGGATGAATAAGAGGGAAGGGAGGGCGTGGGGGGGGACTCTTCCCATCAATCCTTGCTGGTTGTGAGCTGCTGGACTGGGAGCTGCAGTTGGAGGGGGTCCCGCAATACAGCTTCAGATCACTCCGCCTGAGAGGGAGAGAGGGAGAGAGAGAGAGAGAGAGAGAGAGAGATGAGAGAGAGAGAAGAGAGAGAGAATCACTTTTTAATCATCCAAAATGACAATGAAGGATTTAATCTGGCAGACATTAATTATATATTCCACAAAGCATTATTTGATTTTCAAATAAGATGTACCTGGTTTGTGATAACGATAGTGAATGCAAAGAAAATTGAGACAATTATCAAACCAAAAACACAAACAGCAGCATAAACCAAATGTATGCCTAAAATTGTGAAAGGCTTAAAACATGCAGCCAAAAAAGAAACAAAGCTATAACAATAAACAACTATAGAACTTGAAGAATAAATCAATCAAATTCAGTTCCGGGATACGTGGAATCGCTGAAGCACAACAGTACCAAAATAATTGGCCTTAAAAGATGGAACCATTTGGGGAGACAATTTAATGAAATCCCTCAAAAAAGATTTCAAATATAATTAGAAAATAATTAAAGAAAAACTACATCACCTTGAATCATCACTTAAAAACAATTAAAATCCAATCGATAACCCAATCTCATCGCTAAAAAAAGGCTCTAAAAAACTGAGCAGCAGAAGTTATTCAACCTGGTACAAGGCTCTAGTGGCTTCCCTGACACCTGGAACTGACATCTCCGATTGTGAAGACAAATAGGATCCTCAAAGTTACCGAGGCAATCGTGCAAGCAAATAAACATGTCCACCACGTTTGCATGTTTCATTGACTTGCATTTGATTCCGTCTGGCACCAAGGCCTACTCAAAGTAGCGTGGGGTTCAAGTTTATGACAATAAAACGTAGGCACACGGAAAACCAGCGTGAGGTACGAACTGGCAATCAAAGAGTTCTTCACGCAAGGTGTGAAGGTGTGAGAGAGGGCTGGAACCTCAGTCCAGCATTGCTGAATATATACGTAGATGAATTAAATAGTGGTGTAGCTGGGACAGCGTTCAGCTCCTGGTCTCACAGTGTTTGACAATGAGCTCAATCGTTCGCTCTATGCGCGTGACCCGGTCCTGCTGTCGCGGGTTAAAGCATGGAGGGTGGAACTGCTGGAGCAATACAGTCAGCAGTAAAAGACAAAGATCGTGATCTTTCAAGAGAAGTCCAGATGTCTGGAAAACAGACACAAATGAACTGTAGGTAACACCACCCCAGAGCTCAGTCTGAATTACCTTGCCTAGGTCTGACAGGAATGCATCAGGGACTTTTTGCATGGCAGTAAACGAATTAAAAGAAAATGCTGGGGGAGCGATATATCCAATAAAGAGACAACTTTTCAAACTAAATACCACAATTAGAATCTGATCGAAAATATTTTATGGAGCAGTTTGGCCAATCGTGCTTTACGGAAGTGAGTCTGGGGTCCACTCAGTCACCAAAACTACACTGCGTGGGACACAAATCCAACCGAAACCTTACATGCACAATTCTGCAGAAATGTTTTACAAATACAGAGGAAAACACCAAATAGCACAAGCAGGGCAGAACTGGGCTGCTTTCCATTGGCAATACCGACAAAAAAAGCCCTAAAACTCTGGATGCACCTTAAAACAAGTCCCAAAAATACGATCCAGTCCAAAGTGCTATGATCCCTGAACTGAACCCTGAAAGAGTCCCCTCAGTCAGGTGGTACTGAAGATGACCAACTCTGCAAACTACCCACCATGCTCGGAGATACACTGTTAACCAGCCACACATCAGTCTAACCCAAATTATGCAACAAACAAAACATATGTATTTCAAACATTGGGATAAAGAAAGCAAACCAGGATTAAGTTGCTATCGGACCAAATATATATATTTTTTACATCATCTGTCAGTGATAGAGATGGTTTCAGACCAAATACAGACTCAGTGGCCACATCCTAGCAATTGAAAAAGGCAGACACAAAGACTCATGGTTACCAAAATCAGAAGAAATATGTAGTCACTGTAAGACAGGAGAGGTGGATACAGACATGCACATCTTCTTAAGGGCAATTTGTTACGTTACAACTGCTGGATATTTGGGTGGTAAAGCCCAATACAGCTACATAATAGGCTGATAAGAGTCATTTCCTCCTGAGGGTTATAAAGGCATACGTCAGTCTCTTATGTAGCTGTATTGGGCTTTACCACTCAAATATCCAGCAGTTGAAACATCAGTCACTGTGGAATTTCTGCTAAACTGTAAAAAATACTCCAAAATACGAAAAGCATTCTTCAACATTTTTTGAAGAATTATAAAGAACTTCACTTGACTATAAAAGGATGAAAAATATGCAGTCCTTCTCCAAAAATAACAATATTTCAGCTTGCCATAACCCGAGTGACCATTATAATACGCACAATAAATACTTTTTTATACCTCTATCGATTCAGCATTAACATTGTTAATGTTGCTGTGGTTGTTGTATCATTATTAATTACTGTACAGACGTACTGACGTGCAGATTTCTGCGTACATTGGCGATATTCACACTTGTATTTCCTGCCCATAGAGCAGACGGGAGAGGCGCACCTCAGCAATGTCGCCCTTCAGTTTGTTATACTTCTCGATATCGAAGCGGGTCCTCTTCACGCCCTTGTGAAAGAACAGGAGGAACTGTCTGTCTCTGGCGTCGGGGTAGATGTACTCCTGGGAGAGGGGTGTAAAGTGAAAGAAGTAAACAGGCGTTTCAGACCGTGAGAGGGTGCACATGGGGGTAAGAGGGTTTCCCAAGAGAACAGCTTTCCAAGGGAGCGGCATGATGAAATGGAAAATATAATGTCAGGCTATTATCTAATATTAGCTCGCAAAATAATGGTAAGCAATTTATAGAAATGTAACGCTGTAGGCCAGCCCTTCCCATTTTGAACTTCAGCACAGAAAGACCTCGGCATCATGTTGATTTTTACAGCACTGTAGCTGTCAAAGCTGAACTCAATGCAATGTTGCCTTGAGGTTGCAGTAACATATTATTGTCACCAGGTCAGCTATGATAACTGGACCAATTGCATGAATTACTGTTGCATAGTAGTGCATGTTGCACGCATAAATTAGCTGTGAAAAAATTAGACAAACCTGTTCGATCTGTTTTCATTAGCATGGTTATAAGAAATTAATCACCACCCACGTGACGCCTCTCTGCCAGTGAAAATGCCGTATTTGCCCAAGGTGGACAGTGCCGTGGTATAACATGAATTCACTGATGGACATGTATTAATTAAGCATGAATTTTACTTTTAATTAGTTAATGTATTTGTTAACTACTAACTAGTGTATTAGTTACATGAATAATTATACATTAGCAAACTATGATGTAGTTTCTAACATGAATTAATGGCATACAAACAAAGCTGTGCAGATTTGCTTCTCAGTAGTTAGTTAACTCCATTAGCTAACATCATTTCATGTAACCTTATTGTAAAGTATAGCTATGGCTCCTGGTGTACTGATACAGAGAAGTGGTTTAGCTTTTTAAACCGTATGTTTGCTCTTAGACTGGCGGAGCTTAATGTTTTTTTTGGGCTAGAAATGTCTGAAACGCCTGAATGGATGGGTGCGTGTGGGTTGGTGGGTGGGTGGGTGAGGGTGGGTGAGGGTGGGTGTGGGTGGGTGTGGGTGGGTGGGTGCGGGTGGGTGGGTGCGGGTGGGTGCGGGCGGGGGTGACGTTCCTGCCCCCGGAGCCCTGCAGAGAGGCGCTCACCTGGCGCGTGAGGACGAAGTAGGCGTACATGGCCATGGCGGTGGCGTAGGTGATGAAGTACGTGACGGGCTCCATGATGTCCCAGGAGTACTCCCACCAGGTGAGGCGGGCCAGGATGCCGAACTGCGTGGCCATGTAGGCCACGCCCCCCCACAGCACCCAGGTGGTCCTGCGGGCCGCCTTCCTGCTCAGCTCCTCCCGCACCTGCGCACGGTTTCACCACCGTCAAACTCAACCGCGACCACGCCCTGACAACCGCAAACCCCAACTCCTACTGCACATTCCAAACCTCAATACCAAAACTGAAAATCCAATCTAGACTGACTTTCACATTTGATAGTTACCAAAAAAAAAAAGTTCCCCATTGATTCTCAACTGAAATGGTCTTTTCTGCCAAATTTCTTTATAAAATGAAGTTATTTTGAGTGGCTTAAGGCTGACTCATGCTTCAGTGACAAAGCGTCATGCGACAAAAGAGTCTACAGACAGAACTGTGTCCCACAGCGTTTTGGATTTATAGTCCAGTGACTGCGCATTGTTATTAAAGGAACCAGCTTCTGCACCAACCTGTCCGTTTGCCGGCTAACTATGGAAAACAAAACATATTCATTCATGAAAACTAGTTGCCTAGTACACTAGTATCCTCGCTATGGCAACCTTTTGTCTTCGTTTCAGTCGACCAATCACGGCTGCACGACACTTCTGACGGGCGTCTGTGACCTTATACTGCTCAAACATGTCGGCTTGACATCGAAACGGTCAGATCAGATTGTTTGCATAATCCGCAGACATGTGACAGAGATTGTGTCACAGAAGCACCAACCAGCCTTTAGAGCACACAGCTTCCTCACTGAGACTGCTCTCTCACACGAGCGTTTGTGACGCTCATTAACAGCCTAAAGCAGGGAATGAGAGAGGAGACGGGCCTTTTCCAGCGGACGGAGCTGGGAGTTGAGGTCCTCCAGCCGGCCCACGATCTCGCGCTCCTTGCCCAGCTGGTGCTCCTCGATGCGCAGGGTGGTGTAGAGCTGCTGCACCAGAAACTTCACATCGTTCAGCCTCTCTGCCTCCTCGTGTGCCAGCAGGTCTGAGAGAGAGAGAGAGAGAGAGAGAGAGAGAGAGAGAGAGAGACAGAGAGAGAGAGAGAGAGAGGGAGAGAGAAAGAGAGAGAGAGAGGCAGAGAGAGACAGACAGACAGAGAGAGAGAGAGAGACAGACAGAGAGAGAGACATTACTACACCTCACTCTTACCCACATTATTTATTCAGTTTTCAGGAGTGCAGGTAACCGTGAGTTACTCTGAAGAGCTTCTTTTCACTCTGACTGCACACCCCCTACTGGTGAGAGGAGTAACTGCAGGATGGTGACACAGGGTCCCTCCATCATCAAGTGAAGCTAAAGGCAGTTATGCAGGAGGACATGTCACTGGCACGCTCAGGACTTCATATCCCGCTACGGGGCTTTCTCACGCCAAAAACCATTCCAGCACAAGCCACAGCGCGGCACACAACATCCGTCTATTGGGAGACATCTGTGACCTTCTCACTAGCGGTGATATTGTGGCCATGTAATGCCAGCATATCCAATTTCACGGGATCATTTTCATTGATGCCTTCAGATACGAAAAACTCATACCTAATTCATGTAGACTAAAGAAAAGCGAAGTAAATACGCCCTCTGCCCTACCTCTCCTGGGTGGCCGCACCAGGTGTGTGGTGTCGTTGATGACCAGGTTGAAGTCATCCAGGAGCAGTATGTCGATGCCTGTAGAGGAAGCCACCCTCGCACCGTCTATGGAGAGGGGGAGGGAAGGAGAGAGAGAGAGAGAGAGAGAGAGAATCACTCAGGGAAACATGCTGTACCTCTGTACCAAACAGGAAGACAAGTGCTGGAGCAGAACTTATTTCCTTCAGGAAGGTAAATGCAGGCTAGCATGCATCAAACCAGCACGCCTTCCTAAGTATATACTGCCAGAAGCTGATTTTGTTAACAGTGCAGTCGACTGGCTGATTTCAGTAAATGTGAGCTGCAGAGTAGCCTGTGTGTGATGTAAAGGTGGGTATCTGTGGAGTAGCAGAGTGAGTAACTGTGGAGTAGATGTGTGTGGTGTAAAGTACCTGTGGAGTAGATGTGTGGTGTAAAGTACCTGTGGAGTAGATGTGTGGGGTAAAGTACCTGTGGAGTAGATGTGTGTGGGGTAAAGTACCTGTGGAGTAGATGTGTGGGGTAAAGTACCTGTGGAGTAGATGTGTGTGGGGTAAAGTACCTGTGGAGTAGATGTGTGTGGTGTAAAGTACCTGTGGAGTAGATGTGTGTGGTGTAAAGTACCTGTGGAGTAGATTTGTGGGGTAAAGTACCTGTGGAGTAGATGTGTGTGGTGTAAAGTACCTGTGGAGTAGATGTGTGTGGGGTAAAGTACCTGTGGAGTAGATGTGTGTGGTAAAGTACCTGTGGAGTAGATGTGTGGGGTAAAGTACCTGTGGAGTAGATGTGTGGGGTAAAGTACCTGTGGAGTAGATGTGTGGGGTAAAGTACCTGTGGAGTAGATGTGTTTGGTGTAAAGTACCTGTGGAGTAGATGTGTGTGGTAAAGTACCTGTGGAGTAGATGTGTGTGGTAAAGTACCTGTGGAGTAGATGTGTGGGGTAAAGTACCTGTGGAGTAGATGTGTGTGGTAAAGTACCTGTGGAGTAGATGTGTGGGGTAAAGTACCTGTGGAGTAGATGTGTGGGGTAAAGTACCTGTGGAGTAGATGTGTGTGGGGTAAAGTACCTGTGGAGTAGATGGCTACGCGGTCGATGCCCCGGTCCTCGGCCTGGAGCTGCTGCAGGAAAACCCCCACACAGTCGCTGAGTGGCTTCAGGGTGAACTGGCACCTCTCCCTCCGGGACGGCAGACTGACAGAGATCACTGGGAGGCCATTCTGATACGCCACCGTCACCTCTGAGCAGAGAGGGAGGGAGAGAGAGAGAGGCAGAGGGGGAGAGGGGAGGAGAGAGAGGTGTTACAACCTTTAGTCGCAAGCTTCTGCTTACAGTTGTGCATCTTTGCTGTATGCACTTCTGGGTTGTACCAGATTGGTCATTTCCGCTTCTGCTTCCCGCCATCCACTACAACATCCACACCCTCACCTGCCATCCACTACAACATCCACACCCTCACCTGCCATCCACTACAACATCCATACCACCTGCCATCCACTACAACATCCACACCACCCACCATCCACTACAACATCCACACCACCCGACATCCACTACGACATCCACTACAACATCCACACCACCCGACATCCACTACAACATCCACACCACCCGACATCCACTACAACATCCACACCACCCGACATCCACTACAACATCCACACCACCCGCCATCCACTACAACATCCACACCCTCACCTGCCATCCACTACAACATCCACACCACCCGCCATCCACTACAACATCCACACCCTCACCTGCCATCCACTACAACATCCACACCACCCGCCATCCACTACAACATCCACACCATCACCCGCCATCCATCCACTACAACATCCACTACAAAATCCACACCACCCGACATCCACAACATCCACACCATCACCTGCCATCCATCAGGCACCGCTCCGCCCACCCACTCCCACTCTAAACAGCCACTCGTCAAAAGCGAATCCCAGCCACGCTCCGGAGGCGATCAGCGGCCGTAAAATAAGAATGGGATTTCTCGTTCCCCACTTTCTCCCGCTCGGAATTACGAGGTTCCCGGGGAGGCAGATTTTCGGGGCCGGCTGAGTGTAGCGTTTACGAGCGGTCTGGGCCTCCACTTTATCTTTGAATATGCCGGGCTCTAAAAATAAAGAAGCCAAACACATTTATACTGGACAGCGTCGCGGAGGGACTCTATACAATCAGACAGCCGCAGCAGTGGAGAGCTGGCACTGAAACAGAGCACTGCAGCATCAGGGCCAGAGGTAACTGCCGGCTGCAGGTCGCAGGCTTGATTCCCCGGTGGGGCACTGCGATAGTACTCGGTAGTTTAGGTTAATTGTTTTTAGTGAAAATATCCAGCTGTGGATTGGACATCAGGTGAAAGAATGTAAGCTGAGGCACGGTGCTGCATAAGAACATCTGCTAAACGGCTGAGAGCGGAAATGTAGCTGAACAGGTGGCAAACGGCAGCGCAGACCGACAGGCTGACGGACCGGCCCTGTCCCATCCCGAGGGCACGGACCGTTAGTTAAAGTCTCCGGCAGCACGGCCTGCCACACGACTGAGAGAGACAGGGGGAGATGAGAACAGAGGGATGGGCTGGAAGAAAGAAGGTTGAGAGAAGATGGGGGTAGATTGAGAGAAAGCTGGAGATGGAGAGAGAGAGAGAGGGGGGAGAGGGGGGAGAGAGGGAGAAAGGGAGAAAGGGAGAGGGGGGAGAGAGGGAGAAAGGGAGAAAGGGAGAGGGGGGAGAGACAGAGAAAAAGAGAGGGGGGAGAGACAGAGAAAGAGAGAGGGGGGAGAGACAGAGAAAGAGAGAGGGGGGAGATGGAGAGAGATGGAGAGAGAGAGGAAGAGATGAGAACAGAGAGATGGGCTGGAAGAAGGAAGGATGAGAGAGGATGGAGGGGGGGGTAGACGGAGAGAGAAAGGTCTAGACGAAAGGGAAGAGATTTCCAGTTGATGGGCGTGCCAGCAGCAGATATCTGTGGCTGATTCCAGAGGGAGATGACAGATCTCCACGCTCCTGACAGCTCTGGCTCCTCCGTCCCCCTGAGGGGAGGGCCTGCAGCGCCGGCTCCGGCCAGCAGATGGCGCTGCGACAGTGTGAACGGGGATTCCCCCTCGTCCCTCCTCGTTACGGCCCGGAGCCCGTGAGTCTGCATACGGCTCTGCCCAGCTCAGCACCCCGGCTCGGCCAATCAGGGGCCGCGGCCGCCACATCGCCGGGCAGAAGTCCAGATGCGGCAGGAGCGCGCTCAAAGTGGACACCGCGTTCCAGACCGCCGCGATCCCCAAATCCCCTCCCGCCCCGGCCCGGGAACCCCTGTACGTCAGGACTCAATCCGAAAATCCCCCCCTTCGCACCTCCTAGCCTTCACCGGGTTGCCAGATTGATCCCGCGATCGTAGACGGACGCGTGGAACCGTAAGCCAGACGTGACCTGGCATTACATTCCATTTCACTGCGCTGGGCCGAGAGAGACCTGCCGTGTCCGTTCCGTTAGAGGACTCGGCGCGAGGCTTAAGAACAGGGAAAAGATGCGTCGGGTTGAGGACTGCGAAGCTGTCAGCTCGCCCACGCGTTGACACTTGTAATCCGCGCCATCATCTGGCAGCCCCGCTACGGCTTTGCGAACGGCTCGCCGCTCTGATTAAACCCGCCGTTAACGCTCGCCCGTAATTGGCACTCAGGAACGTCCGATCGCCATAGCGACGTGATGGAGGTGTGCTGCTAGCTGGGTCTGAAAGAGAACACTACAGTAACAGCGCTTAGCAGCATCCCTGCAAACTGCCAATTAGATCATGTAATAGGCATAATTAATCTATTACCTAATGCCGAACACATGATCTGCTCAAAGGAATTATGCTCGGGGTGTTCGAGGAAGGCAGATTCACAAGTACAGATTAGTACGGTGAGATACAGAGCAGCTGGATATTACATTCCAGAAAGTTCTATCAGATATCTGCTGCCCTGTGCTGACCCCATCTCCACAGCCTTAACGTGGGAGGACTAGCCTGGAATTGAAAATACTGTCTATCACCACTCCTAAATCAGGCCACCGGAAATTGTCGTTTCATTTAGCTCAGCTCTGTGTGTCACTGTACATCCTGTTTGTCAGGTGGAATATAAAGCCACTTCATAAGGCCAATCTCAACTAAAAGTTCATGAGTGTTAGAAAGTTCACCACAGGGAAATACAAATGCCATCTACCATGAGTTTACCTGCATAACAAAATGAAGGCCTGTCAGTTTACCGGTGAAGATCGCTGGGCTACAGCAAGGCTACACGTACAGCATACTGAACTACTATCAGCCTCTCAGTAATGCGCTGACCTACTGAATTATCAGTTTAGCGGGATACATTACTGAACCTGATCTGTATCTTTGCTCATAAATACGTTGTCCATGTTTTTAAAGTGAATTTTATTCACTGCCAACTTATTAGAATAATGAAAATGGCACGTTCTCTGCAGAGGAGAAAGGGGTGTCAGAACGAGCCTCAGTCCATCTTCTTTATGACAGGACAGGGGTAAATATTGGGCTGGCCAAACTAATGAGCCAGCTC
>NC_083777.1:5485000-5515000 GCF_963514075.1 Conger conger
CTTCCCAGCATCATTATTTTGTTTGGAAAATGAAGTGTGTGTGTGTGTGTGTGTGTGTGTGTGTGTGTGTGTGTCTGACTGTGTCCAAATATGTGTGTTGGTCTGTGTTTGTGCGTACATGCACATGTAGTCAGATGGAGTGCACTAGACAGAAGACAGAAGTGGCAGCACTATCAGTAACACCTTCTAGCCAGAGAGATGAGCTCAAACATTTCTCCCCGTGACAAAACACCACCTCACCGAAATAAACCACTCGCATTACTGTTAATAATTACCATTTACACACCGATTACAGCACTGATCAATTTGTGCTCTGAGCAGCACTTTCCTGTAACAGTAATAACTGTAAAACAAAGGGAACAGAAAACAAACCATTCATTACCCTCTGTCTGTTCTGGGAATTCACAGCCAAAACCTGTGTCTGCTTTAATACACCACCAATATCTGCATGCGTATCTGCCTCCCATGTGTGTAGAACATTTGTATTTTGAGTGCAGTGTATTGTGTGTGAATACATGCGAACTGCCTGTAGACTACATATAGTGCATCTGTAGTGTGTATGTACAGGTCACTGTATTTGTTGTATGCAGTAGTGTCATGCAGTAGCACGGTAGTACAGTAGGAGCATGTGTAGTGTAGGACATTACTAGTGCCAGTGCAGAGTAGGAGTATAACGCAGTGCATGTGCAGTGTAAGAGTATAAACGCAGTGCATGTGCAGTGTAAGAGTATAAACGCAGTGTATGCGCAGTGTAAGAGTATAAATGCAGTGCATGTGCAGTGTAAGAGTATAAACGCAGTTCATGTGCAGTGTAACAGTAGAACACAGTGCATGTGCAGTGTAACAGTAGAACAGTATAACGCAGTGCCAGTGCAGTGTGTCGTTGAGAAAAGCCCTGACTCTTCCAAAGGAGCTACTGAAACATTAAACAGCACAGCACAGCGGTCGATAGCCCGACAACCTTGGAATCAATGTCATCCAAGTGGCAGGGAGAGAGAGGGGGAGAGAGGGAGAGGGAGGGAGGGGAGGAAGAGGGGGAAAGAGGGGGAGAAAAGGGGGCAGCAGCAGATGAGGAGAGAGGTGAAGACCCAAAGGAGAAGGAGAGAGGAGGAGGAGAGAGAAACGAGACAGGAGGGGGAACAGGGTTGAAAGAGGCTAACTGGGACAGAGCTGAGTGTGAGAAAACAGCATGTGGCTGTCCAATAATGAAAAGTGTGTGTGTGTGTGTGTGTGTGTGTGCGTGTGTGTGTGTTCATGCTTGTGCATACACGTGTGTGTATGGGTGTGAGTGTGTGCGCGTGTGGGACAGTGTGCGTGCGTGCGTGCGTGTGTGTGTGTGCGCGCATCCGTGTGTGTGTGTGTGTGTGCTCGTGCATGTGTGTGTGTGTGTGTGTGTGTGTGTGTGTGTGTGTGTATACAGTATGTATGGGGCCAGCTTCATGACAACATGACAAGAGGAAAAACTCTGCAGCTTGGCCATCTCATTACGCAATTTAAGCACAATAATATTTATATTAGTATGTAAACTGTACCCCACTGCTGTCATCTGTGCATCACACAGCAAGGCTCAAAGCAGACTGAACCTGAGTATGAAAGAGCTGGAGAGAGATGACATGAAGGAGAGAGAGAGAGAGAGAGAGAGAGAGAGAGAGAGAGGGGGGGGGGGGGAGGACGGGAGATGGAGGGTGTGATAGAGGTAGGGAGAGAGATGGAGAGGGAGGGGGGAGGGGTAGGGGGAGAGGGGGGGTTACTGCAGTAGAGGAATCCCTGGCCTACAGAGGAGGGGTATCCCGTTTGCTCACTCAGCCTTTCCCTCCCTCCCTCCCTCCCCTTTCCCACTTTGATCCCCCCACCCCTGCACTGCGCTGAAACTGGCTCAACATCAATGTTTGCTGTGTGTGTGTGTGTGTGTGTGTGTGTGTGTGCGCGCGTGTGTGTGTGCGCATGTGTGTGTGTGTGTGTGTGTGTGTGTGTGCGGGACAGTGTGTGTGTGTGTGTGTGCGGGACGGTGTGTGTGTATTAGTATGCATTGTGTGGCACTATGGTGTCTGCTTGCCATTCAAATTTCAATCAGTCAGCAATGAAGCAATCAGACCACACACGAATATACACACACAGGCATGGACACATGCACGTACCCGGGTCTCCGACTCACACACACACGCGCGCACGCACGCACACACACACACACACACGCACCCACACACATACACGCATGCACGTCACGCTCACAGGCACGTACACACACACACACACACACACACACAGCTGAGCTCTCAGACGCATTAATTCTGCATGTTGGCGTGTGGGCTGAGCGCTCTGCGTCTCTGCGGCTGGGTACACACACTCAATCACCGCCGCGCTTCATAAAGGGCTCCGTGACGCCTCTTCACACTCCCTCATCTGCGCCCGCACCCCTGACCCCCATCAAACGCAGGAGGGGGGCGGAGGAAACGCAAACGCTCCTCCAGGATGGCACGGCTCCCAAACGGCCATATTAATCTGCAGGCCCACTGCAATCATGGTGATGGAGGAGCCTGAGAGAGGAGGCTGAGAGAGGAGCCTGAGAGAGGAGCCTGAGAGAGGAGCCTGAGAGAGGAGCCTGAGAGAGGAGCCTGAGAGAGGAGCCTGAGAGAGGAGCCTGCTCAGCACAGCCTGCGGAGAGATCATCCCATCTGACCGCGCGCTGATCTCTGCCCTCTGCTCCCATCCAGATCTCAGTCCCCACTGTGATCCTGCGGGGATCTCTGTGACCGTACGCGCGGGGATCTCAGTCTCAGTGACCGTACGCGCGGGGGATCTCTGTGACCGTATGTGCGGGGATCTCCGTGACCGTACAGGGGGATCTCTGTGACCGTACGGGGGGATCTCCGTGACCGTACGGGGGGATCTCTGTGACCGTACGGGGGGATCTCTGTGACCGTACGGGGGGATCTCTGTGACCGTACAGGGGGATCTCTGTGACCGTACAGGGGGATCTCCGTGACCGTACGGGGGGATCTCTGTGACCGTACGGGGGGATCTCCGTGCCCGTACGAGGGGATCTCTGTGACCGTACGAGGGGATCTCTGTGACCGTACGGGGGGATCTCCGTGACCGTACGCGTGTGGGGATCCGTGTGCTGTAATGACTGACTGGGTGACCGTGAGCGTGATGCTCTAATAGAGGCCTGTGGGCTCAGGCTGGCTATACCAGCCCCGGCAGCCCAAAGCAATCGCACAGCGAGGGAAACCATCACACACCAGAGCCAACACTGCCCTATTGGCCAAGCTCACTCGCAATTACAGTGTCAAACACTGTAGTGGGCTCTGGAGCTGGACACAGAGCAGTACACAGGGCTACTGAGGACAGTCACCAGGGCGAGAGAGAGGAGAGAGGGACAAGGACCGAGAGAAGCAGAGAGAAAGAGGAAGGAGCCAGAGAATGATAGAGGGATGAGAGAAAGAGAGAAAAAGCAGGGCGATGAACAGAGGCAGAGGGGTAATCTCCGTCTGACTTAATGGCCCAGAACCCCGGTGTCATGTGATCCGGCGGGGAACGGGGCCGAAGCTCGTTAACCAAACGACCTCGCAGGATACCGAGCCAGCCAGAGCACCGTCCTTCAGACCCTACTGACCAGGGCCACGGAGGAGAGGAAGAGTGATGAGGGTGGAGGAAACAAGATGGTGCGGGAAGACCAGAGTGAACGGCAAAAGAAATGAGGGGCATTCCAAAGGGGGGTGGGGGAAATGAACACACAACATAAACCCCTCACGTAAACACAGATAAGCCCTTTCAACGTTACACGCAAGCACGCGGAGAACAACAACTGCACTTACAACTGTTAGATTCTCAAAGAACAACCGCTGAGGATAAAAGATAGACTTGCTTACCAAGCAAACGGCAGAATTTCTTGGCAGTGAGAGAATGAACAGCTCCACGCATGCTGATGAGCCATGGCGTTTTTTAGGCCCGGATCCCGAAAACCTCACACGCCCGGAGGCCTCCGCTTTTACAGCCGTTACCCACGCTGCTGTCCCCCGACACCCAACACCCGACACCCTCACGCCGGTCTGCTGTCACCGACACCCTCACGCTGGTCTGCTGTCCCCCGACACCCTCACGCCGGTCTGCTGTCACCGACACCCTCACGCTGGTCTGCTGTCACCGACACCCTCACGCTGGTCTGCTGTCACCGACACCCTCACGCTGGTCTGCTGTCCCCCCACACCCTCACGCCGGTCTGAGACACTGCTGTCCCCCGACACCCTCACGCTGGTCTGCTGTCACCGACACCCTCACGCTGGTCTGCTGTCCCCCCACACCCTCACGCCGGTCTGAGACACTGCTGTCCCCCGACACCCTCACGCTGGTCTGCTGTCCCCCGACACCCTCACGCCGGTCTGAGACACTGCTGTCCCCCGACACCCTCACGCCGGCCTGCTGTCCCCCGACACCCTCACGCCGGTCTGCTGTCCCCCGACACCCTCACGCCGGTCTGCTGTCCCCCGACACCCTCACGCCGGTCTGCTGTCCCCCGACACCCTCACGCCGGTCTGCTGTCCCCCCACACCCTCACGCCGGTCTGCTGTCACCGACACCCTCACGCCGGTCTGCTGCTGTCACCGACACCCTCACGCCGGTCTGCTGTCCCCCCACACCCTCACGCCGGTCTGCTGTCACCGACACCCTCACGCCGGTCTGCTGTCACCGACACCCTCACGCCGGTCTGCTGTCACCGACACCCTCACGCCGGTCTGCTGTCACCGACACCCTCACGGTCTGCGACGCCACGCTGCTGCCTCACGGCCGGGAGAGTGTGAAATACACCAGGAATACAGTAATCCAGAATTAATAATTCATCTGAGTATGAAGCATCGCCGCTTTAATCACTGAACGCGTTTCAGAAGGCTGCCTCCCTCCTGGAGACCAAATGTTCTCCTTCAAAATAATCCATTTAAACAGCTTCCAGCAGTATACGCATGAAACGCAGCAGAAAAAAGGAAAAAGAAAGTTTGCAAGAATAATATCCCCATTAACATGGAGGCTTCAAACTAGACTTGGAATGTACAGCACATAAAACCTGAAGTTTTTACCAGTTTAATGTGCGTACAGAAAATTTTTATCTTATTGGAGCGTGTAGACGTGTGAGCGTGTGTGTGTGCGCATGTACGTGCACTCTGCATCAGTGTGCCGGCTCAGTGTGTGTGTGTGTGTGTGTGTGTGTTCTGCGTCAGTGTGTGTGTTTTCTGCATCAGTGTGCCGGCTCAGTGTGTGTGTGTGTGTGTGTGTGTTCTGCATCAGTGTGCTGGTTCAGTGTGAGTGTGTGTGTGCATGCATATTCGTGTGCATTCTGCGTCAGTGTGTGCGTGTGCATATGCGTGTGCATTCTGCGTCAGTGTGTGCGTGTGCATATGCGTGTGCATTCTGCGTCAGTGTGTGTGTGTTCTGCGTCAGTGTGCTGGCTCAGTGTGAGTGTGTGTGTGTGTGTGTGTGTGTGTGTGTGTGCATACGCGTGTGTTCTGCGTCAGTGTGTGTGTGTGTTCTGCGTCAGTGTGCTGGCTGTGTGTGAGTGTGTGTGTGTGAGTGTGTGTGTGAGTGTGTGTGTGTGTGTGTGTGTGTGTGTGTGTGTGTGTGTGTGTGCATACGCGTGTGTGTTCTGCGTCAGTGTGTGTGTGTTCTGCGTCAGTGTGCTGGCTCAGTGTGAGACAGCCTGATTAAGCACACAGACAGATGGCCCTGTCTGCCCATGCCAAAGTGTGTATGTGCGCAAACCCAAGAGCCTCATCCCTGCACCCTACACCCCTATACCCCAATAACCCTAAACCCTAACCCCTAACCCCGTCCCCTCCGCAAGCACCCCCCAATCCTCCCTTCTGCCCTCCTGAAGGGCGAGTCGGGTGAGGGAGTGAGAGAGCGTGAGAGAGGAATGAGAATAAGGGACCCACAGGCAGAGAGACGGGTAATTAATCTCTTAATTAATGAACCCGACCGCGCGATTATTTATCGTTATTGACCGCGCCGACATCACTATTTACACGCTACGGCAACGCAACACCTGACGCTCACCTCTCCAGCAAAGCCGGTGTGAAGTGGACTCTATTGAGACCGAGAGAACGGAGAGAACGAGGGTGAAAGAGACGGAGGGAGGGGGAGAGAGGAGAGGAGATCCCCGGCCTGTTTTTCCCCGAGCAGAGCGTCCCTGAGGACTGCTGATGTCACCGGGGCGGGGGGGGAGCGCGTCTGTACACAGGAAGTGACAGAGGAGGGGCTGAGACGTCTCTCTCTCAGGGCTGCTGCCACAGCGCACCGCAGGGATCCCTTCATACGTGCCAATCTCAAATACACTTCTTTTTACAAAAGCCTCGCACAGACAGACACGTATTGTCTTGTGTTTTTAACAGGAAGTGCATTTCTGTTTCTGTTCTTTCATAAGCCGGGACTTTTGCATTTGCATTTGCATTTCTCCATTTCCCATCTGCCTCTTGTCTCTTCTTCCCTCTCAGCACAGAGCTGAACTGCTGCATGTAAACACTGTACACCAGTAAATCCTTTGCATCTTCTACAGGTATGCTTAGTATTGTCAAAGTATCTATTTTTCTAAATATGATTCTCAGTTCAGTGACTTTTTATAACGGTCATCCTAGAAAGGAACAGGAATCCATTTTTTTCAACAATTTATGCGCTGGGCCACAGCATTGCGCAAGGCAACTAATCTCTCTCTCAAATTTTCTTTGAGCACGACTTGGTTCCCCACTGTTGCAAGAAATATGATAAAACCAGATTAAGAATCTGAAAGGAAATGAAAGTTTAAGAGTAATAAAGCACTTGGCTAATACTTGCGGTGTGACAGCCTTACAGTGAGCCAATGTGAGCAAAATTCAGATTTACAGTCAGCTGGCCTCTGCGGCAGTAATTTACATTAGGGGTGTAGTAGAATATTGCGGTTGTATTGGCCAAATAAAAACAAACGCGTCAGGCAATGGAGTCGGACCGCGTTCGACGGGATGAGCTGAACTGATGGCGCAATACACGCACAACAGAGAGGTGATGCAACCAACCCACGCAGGAAATTATTCTGTTACGCCGAGAAAGTGGCCTTATCCATCGTCATCTCAACTCCATTAGCCTACTATTTACGTTTAATTCATCATTTCTACATCAAACTCGCCAGCGAAGCTACGCAGAGACCCAGAAGCTACACACACTGGTGTGCGCGTAGATATATTGAGCTATACAAAGAAATAAAATCAAAACAATCCACGACTGCATGAATCTGGCGGACTGGCTGCGGCTTGCGTTCATGGGGTGACTGGGGCGACATTGGCTCAGGCAGGAAGAGCAGTCATCTGGCAGTCAGAGGGTTGGGTGTGTCGCCCTGGGTGTCTCGAAGTGTCCTCACCCCTAAATGCTCCTGACCTTGTACATCGCTTTGGATAAAGGGTGCTATATGAATGCCAACCATTTACCATTAATGTAAAACAGTGGGGATCTGGCATCTACGACTACATCCAGCCAGAAATAAATGAATAAATAAGTGCAACGTGGCTGTTGGTATGGGTCCCAGTCTGATCATCAATAACATATGAGTTACACACTGCGCAGCCATAGTGTATGAGTTACACACTGTGCACCCATAGTGTATGAGTTACACACTGTGCACCCATAGTGTATGAGTTACACACTGCGCAGCCATAGTGTATGAGTTACACACTGCACTGTGCACCCATAGTGTATGAGTTACACACTGCGCACCCATAGTGTATGAGTTACACACTGCGCACCCATAGTGTATGAGTTACACACTGCGCACCCATAGTGTATGAGTTACACACTGTGCAGCCATAGCGTATGAGAGTTACACACTGCACTGTGCACCCATAGTGTATGAGTTACACACTGTGCACCCATAGTGTATGAGTTACACACTGTGCACCCATAGTGTATGAGAGTTACACACTGTGCACCCATAGTGTATGAGTTACACACTGCGCAGCCATAGTGTATGAGTTACACACTGCGCAGCCATAGTGTATGAGTTACACACTGTGTACCCATAGTGTATGAGTTACACACTGCGCACCCATAGTGTATGAGTTACACACTGCGCACCCATAGTGTATGAGTTACACACTGCGCACCCATAGTGTATGAGTTACACACTGCGCACCCATAGTGTATGAGTTACACACTGCGCACCCATAGTGTATGAGTTACACACTGCGCACCCATAGTGTATGAGTTACACACTGCGCAGCCATAGTGTATGAGTTACACACTGTGCGCCCATAGTGTATGAGAGTTACACACTGTGCGCCCATAGTGTATGAGTTACACACTGTACACCCATAGTGTATGAGTTACACACTGTGCACCCATAGTGTATGAGTTACACACTGTACACCCATAGTGTATGAGTTACACACTGTACACCCATAGTGTATGAGAGTTACACACTGTACACCCATAGTGTATGAGTTACACACTGTACACCCATAGTGTATGAGTTACACACTGTGCACCCATAGTGTATGAGAGTTACACACTGTGCACACATAGTGTATGAGTTACACACTGTACACCCATAGTGTATGAGTTACACACTGTGCACCCATAGTGTATGAGTTACACACTGTGCACCCATAGTGTATGAGAGTTACACACTGTGCACCCATAGTGTATGAGTTACACACTGCACTGTGTACCCATAGTGTATGAGTTACACACTGTGCACACATTGTATGAGAGTTGATGGCGTATGAGGACCCACACTGTGCGCTGAGCTGCAGGACAGGATGTGCCAGGCCGCACAGACCGTGGGTGCTCAGTAATACAGAGTCAGTACGGAGTGCCGCAGGGCTAATTGGAGAAGAAGCAGGGAGAAACTATCCAACACTTTCTGCATCACAGCCAGGAAGCAGTCCCGAGAGCTGGGGTGTGTGTACACGTGTGTGTGTGAGGGAGAAACATGAATTTTCTGCCCGTTGGTGTGTGTGTGTGTGTGTGTACCTGCCTATAAAGTGTGCAACTCAAAAGTACAAAAACTGTCCTCCCGGCAGAGCTTAGCAAGGCCACATTGCCAAATGCTCACTCCATCAGAGGCACGGCCAGCACATCAGCTACAGCTAAACAGATGCCAACACACAGGACTCAGTCAGTCCGTCTGTCTGTCTGTCTGTCTGTCTGTCTGTCTGTCTGTCTGTCTGTCTGTACACTGTCCATCACAGACGGACCAGCTGGAGGCATTTTAAACCCTATCCAGAACATGAATTTCACTAATCCACATTATCATTTAATAATAATAATAATAATAATAATAATAATAACAGGCCCATTACTCCAGCAACTTAACTAGAGCTTCCCTTCCTGGGATTAGACCCTAAAACCTCCATCAAAGGCTACATGGAGAAGGCTGCTACTCTCGTACAGATTAGAGGATAACTGCACCGGTGTCTCAAATCCTGATATCAGAACTCCATCAAATCCCCACTGCACTCTGCTGACCCTATCCTCACACAACCCCACTGTGGGTGCACAGCCAAGGCGACAATAAAATATCACGTATACATACACTTATTTATGTATTTAAATAGCCTGACACTGCATCTACTGTCACTCTTATATCAGGGCGTTGTAAATTCTGTTCATCATTGAGAGTATGAGGGGGAATAAAGCCATTTTTTAAGTCCCATATGAAGTAAAAGTTGAATCATTGATAGGATGCGGAAACACGGATTTGTATTCACGGCAGACAAAACACCTGTACCATGAAATGCCAACACCGAAATACCAACGGTTTTACTGGTGAACATCACTGCACTACCTGTACCAATCTAGACAATATATCAGTCTGTAGCCATTAAAAAAATCCATCGCTTAAGATGAGTCACACACGGCTCTGCTAATCTACAAATAAAACCAGGCCACCTCTATAACACTGACCTGTGATCAACCTCCCAGTAAAACACAGGCGATTATAATCAGCCTGCATGTGTCACTACGGCAACCAAGGCCCTGGTATCCAAGGCTCCATGGTAACCCACAATGTCCCCGGGCTCTTCTGTATTTCCACTAGATGAAGAGACAGGAACTAACAGGCCTTAAAAACGCATGTGTTCAACCAGACGAACAGGCTTTAAAACCCATGTGTTCAACAAGACGAACAGGCTTTAAAACATGCACGTTTGAGAACATTAAAGTCCTGAAAAGCAACTTGTTCAACAAGATTAACGGACCTGAAAAGCAGTGTTTGTGGAGACTAACAGGCCTAAAAAAAAACACGTGTTTAACTAGTGTGTTGTAGGAGACTAAAACACATTAAAACCCATGTGTTTGAGGAGACTAAAATACCTTAAAAGTGTGTGTTCTAAGAGACTACCAGGCCTTAAAACCCATGTGTTTGAGGAGACTTGAAGACCTTTGTGTACAAAGAGAAGAACGTGCCTGAGACCCAGGTGTTTGAGGAGACGAATACACCTTTAAACCAACAGGCCTCAGAATCCATGTGTTCAAGGACTTTAAAACAGTGTGTTCATGGAGACTTAACAGGCCCGAAATACATGCATTTGAGGAGACCAACAGCCTTAAAACTCCTGGAGACTAGTGTGTACTAGGAGAACAATGAGCCTTAAAACCCATGAGTTCCATCAGACTACTTGGCCTTAAAACTCGTGTTTATGAGGAGAACAGCACTGCCGGTCCCGGAGACATAAGCAGGGAAATCGAACCCGAGTTCCAGGGAGGGCTTGGCTTTTGTTCAGCAGAGGCGCAGGACTGATACAGATCACAAACCCTCCCACACACCACTAACCACTTTAAAAATCGGGCTCTTGTTACCATTTCACCCGATTTGATTTAGCCACCACAAGAACATCTTAAAGTATGATTCACACTGACCTCCTCAACATTGTGGCAAAACTTACTTGTCTTATGAATTTGTATTACACATGTACTTCATATATTTATTGCATTTACCCCTGTACAAACCCCACACTTGCTGACACAAACACCCCACAGCAAGCGGTCTCCCAAAAGAAGGGGCTTTGCTTTCGGTCGTGACAGAAGTGGTTCTGGTTCTGTGGGTAAGCCGGGCCGCGAGGACTCCCGCTGTAGCCCTCCTGCCGACCCAAATCACCCCCCGCCCGGCCCTCCGAGGGCCTTTATCCGCCATTATCCTCACACCACACCAAACGGCCGTCTGCTACTGGGCCCGCTAAATAAGACCGTCACGGTTCCCAAACAAACTCGCAACTCGAGCTGCTTATATAAGAGATTAAAGATGCAGGAAGAAGGGACACATATTTTGTGGATTTTTCATTTGATAATTTGTTTTTGAATGAGAGGCAGAGATTGTTAATCCACACTACGTTTTGCGCCCAGAGGCTAGTCATTAGAGGTCTTGAGATACAAGATATGCCATAGAAGCTACCGGATAAATCAACTAGAGACCCCCTCAACACATTGACGCATATGAACACGTTCACTTCACTATCCCTCTGTACGCCCCCAGCCAGAGTTCCTTCTCTCTGTCCTTAACTGGACTCCTCTCGATACTTCATTTACATACATTATTTATATCTGGGGATCTGGGGCGACCAGCTCCCCTAACCCAAACGAGCTTGCAGACCGACGTCTGAACACGTCTCCTTGACGATGCAGGCGGAAGACTGGGCACCAGAGAGGGACTGAGGTGAAACTTATTGGAGGGAGGCTGGAAGAGTTACCATAGCAACTAACCCCACCCCATACAAAGGCTAGTCCAGGCCCAGGTGACACTAGGTATAGGCCCAGGTGAGACCTGGTCTAGGCCCAAGTAAGACCTGGTCTAGGCACAAGTAAGACCTGGTCTAGGTCAAGTAAGACCTGGTCTAGGTCAAGTAAGACCTGGTCTAGGTAAACCTGGTCCAGGCCAAGTAAGACCTGGTCTAGGTCAACCTGGTCCAGGCCAAGTAAGACCTGGTCTAGGTCAAGTAAGACCTGGTCCAGGTCAAGTGAGACCTGGTCCAGGCCCAAGTAAGACCTGGTTTAGGCCCAAGTAAAATTTGATCTATGCCCAGGTGAGTCCCACATGCAGGAAAACGTGCTGGGGTCAGAGATTGCAGGCGAGTCTTCACCGTGCTGGACGTCCACCGTTTGGACGTTGTCTCGGTTCGCATCAGAAGGGCAGACAGCGCGCAAGAGTTTGCTGCTCCAGCCGAATCATTTGCATACAGGCAAAGAAACACTGGCTTTCATGTCAGCCATCAAGTGTTGCTGCCACTCTAAACGCACATCAGTGTGTGTGCGTGTGTGTGTGTGTGTGCGTGTATCAATACGCTGCCACTCTGAACGCAAGCAGCCCTGCCACTCCTGCCCCACTGTCACCATGACAACCTGTGATGCAAACAATGCACAGCTGACCTGAAACGACCAAACATCATCAATGAAACGACTTCATTTCACAATGGGCCGTCTTAAAACACACAAAGCGTGGCGAAAGTTAAATCAGTTCAAACATTTATTCCATACTGCCGTTGTATTTGCAAACATCCATCAATGTGGAATTGGGACAATGACGTCTAATATCATTAAGTCAAGTTAGGCGACGTTAGAGCAAGAAATAATGGATCCGAATTAAACTAATTTCAACTAAAACGCAACTGCTGTTCCCCTGACTGAAACAACTCCCCACAGTGCTTAAAGCAAACAAAATGAGTCATGTTTCCTTCCACAAATGAAAACAAACTCTGTAATCGCTGTAATATCTCAGCATTAAGAACGAAGGTGATCCAACCAACATTGCAATATTGTGTGTGAGGATCGGTGCATATTCATATTAGAGCACGCCCGACTCACACACTCACACCGCTGCCATCCCCTCTCCCAAAGAACCAGACCTCATACAACTTGTATGATAACAGCCAGTTCTTTTAGCCTTGATCTGAATTTTCATCACTTCACTTTAAATGAAATGAACTTTAAATGAAATTTATCAACCTCACCTCTCCCTCCGCTTCCTGCTCGGGAAATGAAGAACCCGTCAATCATCAGCGACATCAGCTAAAGCGCCATTCTTCATGTCTGGCGGGCCCATTCCCACCACCCCGCTGCCTAACCCGGGGGAATATCACATCTTCCACAAACACTACCACTATCTCAAAAGAGGAGCCAATTTTACACCAGCCCTTCGCTAGACTCAAATAACTAAAGAACAAAGCTACATTTGTCTCGATATAAAATGTACAAAAATATAAATATATCACTGCAAGATGAATCTCAATTAATAGAGTAAGACCTTTTGTAGAGATTAGTGGCCTAGCTAGTTGGCTAGGATGGCAACAGAAATGAAGCTTCTACGGTAAGCACTACAGCAAAACGATCCCGTTTTTTTAAGTTCATTATAACGGAGCCTGGCCAAAGTCAACGACGGTGTAAAACTGAAGATGGCCGCTGCCTGCTGGATGATGCTAAACCAGAAATAATGAGGGCTATCCTTTTTTTGTTTTCCCCCAAGATGCAGTTCATCGCAGAAACTTCAAAGCCTCCAGCACTGTTCCCATGACAACGTCACCGCATGGAACAGCGCTAAAGTCTTTTGTCCTCGCAGTGCCAACTTCTGCAGAGTAAACACCGGACCTAGCGCCACGCCATGCCCACGGCAACCGCCGGCTCCGGCTTCTGTACCCACCCCCCCGTCCCGGCCCGGTGGCCCCACCCCTGTGTAAACCTGCGGCGTAACTTTGAAAAATCTTTTGAGAAAGTTTCCATCCTCCGCAGCGAGCAGCGGGGAGAGAGCCCCATGCAGGCCACTGTTCTGCGGTTACCGTGGGAACGAGGCGGGCCGGCCAATCAGGGCCTGCGCGGGGCAGGACCTCCCCTCCCGGTGGGTAGGTGGCGCTATGGAGCGCTCAGTCGTCGTTCGGGCCCTGAGGAGACTGCTGTCCTTTAATAAGGGCAAGCGCAGGACCCAGGGGAGGGGCGCTCAGCCCTTCAAACTCCCGCCTGGCTCCATAATCCCACTTCCCACTCCTCCGCCCCACTTTCTTACAGAAGGTCAGAGCGACATCCAGAGGTGGGGATGAGGGGGGTGGGAGCTCCTCAGGGAACAGTACAAGGTCTCTCCCAAGAGCACGGGCATCAGCGGAGGAAAGAGGTGCTGTAGTAGCAACGTAGAGCAGTGGTTTGATTACATCAACGGCGAAGAGCAGTGGTTAGAGTATATTAGCAGTTTACAGTAGTGGTGAGAGTATATTAGCAGTTTACAGTAGTGGTTAGAGTATATTAGCAGTTTACAGTAGTGGTTAGAGTATATTAGCAGTTTACAGTAGTGGTTAGAGTATATTAGCAGTTTACAGTAGTGGTTAGAGTATATTAGCAGTTTACAGTAGTGGTTAGAGTATATTAGCAGTTTACAGTAGTGGTGAGAGTATATTAGCAGTTTACAGTAGTGGTTAGAGTATATTAGCAGTTTACAGTAGTGGTTAGAGTATATTAGCAGTTTACAGTAGTGGTTAGAGTATATTAGCAGTTTACAGTAGTGGTGAGAGTATATTAGCAGTTTACAGTAGTGGTTAGAGTATATTAGCAGTTTACAGTAGTGGTGAGAGTATATTAGCAGTTTACAGTAGTGGTTAGAGTATATTAGCAGTTTACAGTAGCGGTTAGAGTATATTAGCAGTTTACAGTAGTGGTGAGAGTATATTAGCAGTGTGGGGCAGTGGTTAGAGTAGGATAATAGTAGTGTAGTGGTTAGAGCAGCACTGTAGAATTGGGTCACCCTGGCTGTAAGCACAGGAACAAATAACTGACTCACACCCCCACCATCAATCAATCTCATCTCATCCCATAAACACCTGACCTTGTCCTGGTGCAGGGATCCAGCTACCAACACAGGCCAAGACAACACACACAAACACAACGCACACACACACAAACACAACACACACACAAACACTACGCACACACAAACGCTCGCTCGCTCACAGACACACACACACAGACACAAACACACGCGCACACACACACACACGCATGCTCAATCGCTCACACACACGCATGCTCTCACACGGACACGCACACGGACTCGCTTGCACACACACAATCCTACACACAGAGGCACACACACACACACACACACACACACACACACACACACACACACACACACACACACACACACACACACACACACACACACACACACACACACACACACACACACACACACACACACACACACACACACACACACACACACACACACCCTTGACACAGCGGTCAAACCCGGGGCAGCTCAGAGAGAAATCACAGAGAGACTCTTGACACGGGCGTGTATTAATAAAACAGCTGCAATAAAAGCCAGGGAGAAATTCCCCCCGTCTCCATCACTTTCATAATATCAAGTAATTACTCTCCCGCTCTCCTCACAGAGCACAGGAGCCCCCGGGGACAGCCCCACAATGCCCTGCTCCGTGATGGAGAAGCCACGCGTTAATCTCATCAGTAACGACCCGAGGGGGGGGGGTGACAGCGGGGAGAGGGGGCAGGAGATGGGGAGAAAGCTCCGTCAAGGGCCGAGGAGCAGGGGAGGGTAGGGTCCCGTTTAAGACTGGGGGAACGAGCGTGGCGAGACCAAACTCAGCCAAAGCTCCAGGTCACCAGTCACAGCCGACAGTGGTGAAAACACAACGTTAGAGCAGTGAGGTACACGACCCAGTCAGTGAAAGATGGGACAGACTGGAAGCTTCCCTCTCGCATGGTGCTAACTGAACGGCCGTCCGCTAGCCTCGTATCAATACGTCCATCTCTCTCGACCCCTCAGTCATTAGTCTATACCTTCACAGCTCCGTCACTAGATGACCCAATATGTATATCTCTCCATCACTGCCGTACCTCATCCCTCCATCCGTATATTACTCCATCAGTCTATTACGGCGTGGCTCCATCAGGCTAGCTCTCTGTCACTCAATCCCTCTCCATACCTGTCCTGCTGTCTGCCTGACGTTTGTAGGTCACCGTACAGGGGTGCTCTCCCTCTGTGTGTCTGCACCTACACCCCTCCCCTTCGTTCTCCTCTTTCTCTCTTTCTCTCCCTCCCTCTCTGCGACTGCATTCACATCCCTCTGTTTTCTCTCCTCTCTCTCCGTCTCTGTATGTCTGTCCGTCTCTCTCAGGATGTGACAGACTCAAACCTCTGCTTTTCTGGGAAGTTTATTTGGTTTACTGGGGGGCACAGGCAAGACGTGGCTGGGGTTTACAGGGATAAGACCAGGGGAAGGATAATGGTGGAGTATAGCTATTATAAAGAGACGAAGAGTTTGAATGTGTTTGAGAGTGCGTGGCGCTATAAAGGTGTTTTATGTTCAGTGGAGGGAGGTGAGCTTTCTTTTGCACACGGAATAGATAGAGAATATAATTTGTATTTTGCATTGTTTTATTGTCTCTTTCTGTTTATGTCATGTCATTGGTATTTGGAGTGTAAATATAGGATGGTTAGGACATCCTCTCCCCATCCGTCACTCTGTCTGTCAGTCTTTCTTTCTCTCCCTCCCTCTCCCTCCTTCTCTCCCTCCCTGTCTGCCTCCCTCTCTCCCCATGTCCGTCTCTCTCTCCCTCTCTCCACCTGTCCATCTCTCTCTCTCTCTCTCTCTCTCTCTCCACCTGTCCATCTCTCTCTCCCTCTCTCCACCTGTCCATCTCTCTCCCTCCTTCTCTCCCATGTCCATCTCTCTCTCTCTCCCTCTCTCCCTCCCTCCCTGTCCAGCTCAGCTATAATAACACCCCATCCTCCCGCCTGAGTGCTTAGTTCTCTCTCTGTCACTCAGCCCTGCTCCCCGGTTCTCCGTCTCCCTGCAGCGCCTCACAGTTCAGCCGCTTGCTGTCAGTGCTGGGACAGAGCAGCAGCTAAGCACCACCGCTGCTGGACCTGCTGATCCCTGAGCAGTGACACGACCAGCCGACGCAGCAACAACACAAGGGAGAGAGAGCGGGAGAGAGAAGCGGAGAGAGAGAGAGGGAGAGAGAGAGAGAGAGGACACGGGGAGGAAGGGGAGCAGATTGGGGGGGGTGGGGGGGCTCCAGTCCGCAGTGAGAAGCAGACATGCAGGAACACAGCAGTGCAGAGCCACTACAGGACTGCAGGAGATGGTGCAGTGCTCTGCCTTACTGCTCTGCATCAGCGCACTGCATCGGCGCACTGCATCAGCGCACTGCATCAGCGCACTGCATCAGCGCACTGCATCAGCGCACTGCATCAGCGCACAGACTTAGCGCACAGACTTAGCGCACAGACTTAGCGCACAGACTTAGCGCACAGACTTAGCGCACAGACTTAGCGCACAGACTTAGCGCACAGACTTAGCGCACTGCATGAGTGCACTGCATTAGTGCTCAGTCTTAGCATTAACAGCACGCAGCAGAGAGGGTCTGCCGCAGAAACATAATCTCCTATTAGTGAAGGGAATTCTCATAACCAATTAAACCAACATTCAACTCGGAGGAGAGACACGGAGACGGAACTGGGTCTGTGTGCAGTCAGCGTGAGACAGGACAGGCCAGACCAGAAAAGCACTTCCCTATACACTGGCAAAGATATTCTAAAATACAAAGAATATTACTTCATTATTTTCATACTTCATGAAGGACTTCTCTTTCCTTGCAATGGAAAAAAAATACTATTAGGTAAAGGACAGCTACATTACACATTAGCCAGCCAACATCTGAGAGACACTAAAACTATTATTATCATTATTCTTCATGCTATTATCATCTTCCTTCTTTCATCAAGAATCAATTATTTTTGCACAAATTGTAATTAGTAGTAGCAGCAGCAGCATTCTTGATGTCAACGTTTGATTTTTGTTGCCATAGTTACATACATGGCATTTACTATTAATTGTTCTCCTGTGTTTGAGTTGCTGTATGATTGGTAAATATTTGCAGAAGCATTTCTTGCCAATAAACATTCTGCGAGAGAGAGGAATATGAGAGCCCGGGAACTCCAAAGGGAAAGGCATTTTTTCCCCTGGGACCTGTGTTCCTGTAACACGAGTCCCTTCCGTTTCCCAGCCCTCACCCTCCACACAGACGCATTGTGTGGTGGACTGGTTCCTCTGGTCAACAGGCACACATATGCACACACATATAGAGACAGACACACACAGACAGATACACACACACAGACACACACAGACGCAGATACAGACAGATACAGACACACACACACACACTGAGCCACTACAGGACTGTAGGAGATGGTGCTCTGCATTACTGCTCTGCACCTCTGCATCAGTGCCCTGCATCAGCGCACAGACTCAACACACTGCATTAGTGCACAGACTTAGCGCACTGCATCAGCGCACAGACTCAACGCACTGCATTAGTGCCCAGACTCAACACACTGCATTAGTGCCCAGACTTAGCGCACTGCATTAGTGCCCAGACTCAACACACTGCATTAGTGCACAGATTTAGCGCACTGCATTAGTGCCCAGACTTAGCGCACTGCATTAGTGCCCAGACTTAGCGCACTGCATTAGTGCCCAGACTTAGCGCACTGCATTAGTGCACAGACTTAGCGCACTGCATCAGCGCACAGACTTAGCGCACTGCATTAGTGCCCAGACTTAGCGCACTGCATTAGTGCCCAGACTTAGCGCACTGCATTAGTGCCCAGACTTAGCGCACTGCATTAGTGCCCAGACTTAGCGCACTGCATTAGTGCCCAGACTTAGCGCACTGCATTAGTGCCCAGACTTAGCGCACTGCATTAGTGCCCAGACTTAGCGCACTGCATTAGTGCCCAGACTTAGCGCACTGCATTAGTGCCCAGACTTAGCGCACTGCATTAGTGCACAGACTTAGCGCACTGCATTAGTGCCCAGAGTTAGTGCACTGCATTAGTGCCCAGAGTTAGCGCACTGCATTAGTGCCCAGACTTAGCGCACTGCATTAGTGCCCAGACTTAGCGCACTGCATTAGTGCACAGACTTAGCGCACTGCATTAGTGCACAGACTTAGCGCACTGCATTAGTGCACAGACTTAGCGCACTGCATTAGTGCCCAGTCTTAGCATAAACAGCACGCAGCAGCAACATAATCTCCTTTTAGTGAAGGGAATTCTCATAACCAATTAAAACCATATTCAACCCAGATTTGGAAATATTTGCAGAAACATTTCTTGCCAATACACATTCTGCGAGAGAAAGAGAGGAATATGAGAGACCGGGAATTCCCCTGGGACGTGTGCTCCTGTAACACGAGCCCCTTCCGTTTCCCAGCCCTCACCCTCGACACAGACGCATTGTGTGATGGACTGGTTCCTCTGGTCAACAGGCACACATATGCACACACATATAGAGACACACAGACACACACACACAGATACACACAGACACACACAGACACACAGACACACAGACACACAGACACACAGACACACAGACACAGACACACAGACACAGACACACAGACACACAGACACACAGACACACACACACAGACACACACACAGACACAGGCGCACACACACTCTCTCTCTCTCACACACACACACAGACACACACAGACAGACACACAGACAGACACACACACACACACACACACAGATACACACAGATACACACAGACACACAGACACACAGACACACAGACACACAGACACACAGACACACAGACACACACAGACACACACAGACACACACAGGCACACACAGGCACACACAGGCACACACAGGCACACAGGCACACAGGCACACAGGCACACAGGCACACAGGAACACAGACACAGACACACACACAGACACACACACAGACACACACACACAGACACAGACACACAGACACAGACACACAGACACACAGACACAGACACACAGACACAGACACACAGACACACAGACACACAGACACACACACACAGACACACACACACAGACACACACACAGACACAGGCGCACACACACTCTCTCTCTCTCACACACACACACAGACACACACAGACAGACACACAGACAGACACACACACACACACACACACACCCATTGTTGGCGGTTTCCGTCCCCTCCTCCCCCACATATTACAGCGTAGGGTTTGGCTGCAGTGGCCTTATGCCACGCACGGCACACGCACGTCAGCAGGCTAACTCGCTGGCTCTGAGACGCTCTGACACGCAGGAGGACAGCAGACGCTCATGAGGCGCTCATCCTGCTCCGGAAATGACATTTTAATTCCGTCAGGCGAGCTGTGCACACAACGCTCACTTAACCTTCAGCAGCCTGTTCAGCACAGAGTCCCTGCTGCTGGGAGCACAGTCTGTGCAGCGCAGAGTCCCTGCTGCAGGGAGCACAATCTGTGCAGCACAGAGTCCCTGCTGCTGGGAGCACAGGGAACCCCATCCGCACAGGCAGGGAGCAGTGTGGTTCTCACACAGACAGGACACAGCAGGGAGCAGAGTGTGGTTCTCACACAGGAGCAGTGCGGTTCTCACACAGGAGCAGTGTGGTTCTCACACAGGAGCAGAGTGTGGTTCTCACACAGGAGCAGTGTGTGGTTCTCACACAGGAGCAGTGTGGTTCTCACACAGGAGCAGTGTGGTTCTCACACAGGAGCAGAGTGTGGTTCTCACACAGGAGCAGTGTGGTTCTCACACAGGAGCAGAGTGTGGTTCTCACACAGGAGCAGTGTGGTTCTCACACAGGAGCAGAGTGTGGTTCTCACACAGGAGCAGTGTGGTTCTCACACAGGAGCAGTGTGTGGTTCTCACACAGGAGCAGTGTGTGGTTCTCACACAGGAGCAGTGTGTGGTTCTCACACAGGAGCAGTGTGTGGTTCTCACACAGGAGCAGTGTGTGGTTCTCACACAGGAGCAGTGTGTGGTTCTCACACAGGAGCAGTGTGTGGTTCTCAGGCGACGAATCGGATGGCGTTTCAGAGGAGCACGGGTCACGGAGGGGCTCATCAGATAACGCTGGGCTGGAGGAGCTCCGGCGTCTTCCAGCAGTGACTCGGCCAGATCGATCAGCCCTAAAAATAACCCCGCAGAGGAGCCGCGCACACAGGACGTCCCAACACGACGCGAATGCCCCGAGACACGGGAGAGGAAGTGCCTCTCTCCTGCAGCCAATCGGCTACACGGAATCACAGACACGCAGGCGGCCAATCAGCAACACGCACAGACTCACAGGCAGCCAATCGGCTACACGGAATCACAGACACGCAGGCGGCCAATCAGCAACACGCACAGACTCACAGACACACAGGCAGCCAATCGGCTACACAGAATCACAGACACGCAGGCGGCCAATCAGCAACACGCGCAGACTCACAGGCAGCCAATCGGCTACACGGAATCACAGACAGGCAGGCAGCCAATCAGAAAAGCGCAATGTATCACACAGACAGACAGGTAAGCCAATCAGAAAAGGCACGTCTTCACACAGACAGACAGGCGGCCAATCAGAAACGCAGAAGGTATCGCACAGACACAGGGAGAGTCCTGTGCTGTGGCACTCACCTGAGGTGACAGGAGCGTGGGGGGCGGGGCGAAGAGAGGAGATCTGGGCGCCGACCGCAGGCCATGTGCTCTCCTCACGGTCTGATGGGCGAGGTGGGCAGACAGCGCCTCCTGAAGGCAGGGAGGGGGAAATGAAACACGGTCACAACAGTGTTCACACAGGGTGATGGAACAGGCCCTGAATCTGAGACGTGTAAATCTGCTACACAGATGCAGACCCTGGAATAGACTCCGAGCTGCCAGGCAGTGGGAATCTCAGGAATTCCTGCAATGCCAAAGCAAAAGCCACACAACAAAACCTTTCAGCGGAACAGCTCAGGCAAACCGACACAAACACCTCGAGCACAGTCTGTGGAGTTCTTCCAGTCTTTATAATATTTTGACACAGCAGGCGAGATAACATACTGAAACAGGTCCGCCTGTTCAAGGTTCCGCCCACGTCAAGCGCTGGATGTTGCCGTGAGATTAAAAGATATTAAACATATAAACAAACAAAAAGAACTACAAAAAATACTACACTGCTGTGCAGTAAAGATGGAAATTTGGATCCAATGCCAAACGTCAGAATCAGCAAAAGCATCTTCGTTCAGACATAGCACGCATAAATGGCAACTGAGAACTCAACTCGTGATCAGAGATTATTTTCAGCTCTGACGTGAAGACGTCCATCTTTGGATCCAAGGTTTTGCTGGTATCCCACAATACAATGATCACACAAACAGCAGCCACCAATAGGAGTGTGCCCTGTTACAGCAGCCACCAATAGGAGTGTGTCCTGTTACAGCAGCCACCAATAGGAGTGTGCCCTGTTACAGCAGCCACCAATAGGAGTGTGCGCTGTTACAGCAGCCACCAATAGGAGTGAGCGCTGTTACAGCAGCCACCAATAGGAGTATGCGCTATTACAGCAGCCAACAATAGGAGTATGCGCTGTTACAGCAGCCAACAATAGGAGTATGCGCTGTTACAGCAGCCACCAATAGGAGTGTCCTGCATTATGCCAATACACCAAACAAGTGTAAAAGGTAACAGCATTTCCTATCTTCAAACAAGCAGACCGTCGCCTTCTAGGAGGAGAGAGGGTTGGGGCAATTTGGAGGATGGGCAGTATAAGAGACTGAGAGAGGGAGTGAGAGAGGGGGAGAGAGAGGGAGAGAGGGAGTGAGGGAGTGAGGGAGTGAAGAGAGGGAGAGAGGGGGAGAGAGGGGGAGAGAGGGAGAGAGAGGGAGAGAGAGGGAGAGAGGGAGAGAGGGAGAGAGGGAGAGAGGGAGAGAGGGAGAGAGGGAGAGGGAGTGAGGGAGAGAGAGAAGGAGATGAATGTCCATGCTGGCCCTGCCACTCTGCCATGTGAAGCACACAGCAGTTTCATTCCAAAGTCTCAATTAAGACGTCTTAAGATTTACCGTCCTGTAATTACACCTGAACTGTGAATAACTAAGTTGGGAAATTAGTCTCTTCAGGTGGTAAATGAGTGTGTGTGTGTGTGTGTGTGTGTGTGTGTGTGTGTGTGCGTGAGTGTGCATGAGTGCGTGTGTGCATAAGTGCGTGTGAGTGTGTGTGTGTGTCTCCAAAGCTCATTTAAGTAACAACCAAGCAAGAGAGATACCATGTGAGCAGTGATACAGAAATATACTCTGCCTGAGCAGAGAGAGAGAGAGAGAGAGAGAGAGAGAGAGAGAGAGAGAGAGAGAGAGAGAGAGAGAGAGAGAGAGAGAGAGAGAGAGAGAGAGAGAGAGAGAGAGAGGGAGAGAGAGAGAGGGAGAAAAGGGAGGGAGAGGGAGAGAGAGAAAGATGGCAGGAGGCAGTGTAAGAGAGGGAGAGAAAGAGAGAGGGAGAGAGAGGGAGAGAGGGAAAGAGAGGGAGAGAGGGAGAGGGAAAGAGAGATAGCAGGAGGGAGTGGAGGCGCTGTGTGGAGCTGAGGAGTGTAGCAGGGTGACAGGGTGGAGAGGGCAGGGATTAGATGACCTGCTCGCCTGGTTCAGCAGGGAGCTGGAGAGTTTCAGGGTTACAACTCGTCCACAGAGCCAGAGTCACCGTGCCGACAGTCGCCATGTCGACAGGCCACTACTGGTCACCGCACTTAGGGCACTCAACCCTGAAATTGCAATTAAGCGCCGCTTTGGTTAGCAAGCCAGAGAGGCCGCTTACACCCCCTCTCCACGCCTCTCCACAAAGTGCAGCCACTCGCGCTCACCTCTTCACCCTTTCCAAAATTACATCAAAGAGCGCGCGCTCCTACAACCGCCCTCTCGTGCCAACTTTAGCCCTGCATTTCCTATTACCGTAACGACACAGTCCAACTTTAGCTCCCATATCCCAGGCTGCACTTCTCTGACTCCCGGTTTGGCCTGACAGATGGTGAAACGCAGGCACGCCGGCCGGCTGCCACCACCGCGGACCTAGCAGCTGAGCCGCTCGGCGTTAAAGAGGATCTCTGCTCCAGCACCGTCACTGTGTGAGCCTGTTCCCTGACTCCTCACTCTGCTCCTGACCGTGTGTGAGCCTGTTCCCCGACTCCTCACTCTGCTCCTGACCGTGTGTGAGCCTGTTCCCCGACTCCTCACTCTGCTCCTGACCGTGTGTGAGCCCGTTCCCTGACTCCTCACTCTGCTCCTGACCGTGTGTGAGCCTGTTCCCTGACTCCTCACTCTGCTCCTGACCGTGTGTGAGCCCGTTCCCCGACTCCTCACTCTGCTCCTGACCGTGTGTGAGCCTGTTCCCCGACTCCTCACTCTGCTCCTGACCGTGTGTGAGCCTGTTCCCCGACTCCTCACTCTGCTCCTGACCGTGTGTGAGCCCGTTCCCTGACTCCACACTCTGCTCCTGACCGTGTGTGAGCCTGTTCCCTGACTCCTCACTCTGCTCCTGACCGTGTGTGAGCCTGTTCCCCGACTCCTCACTCTGCTCCTGACCGTGTGTGAGCCCGTTCCCTGACTCCTCACTCTGCTCCTGACCGTGTGTGAGCCTGTTCCCCGACTCCTCACTCTGCTCCTGACCGTGTGTGAGCCCGTTCCCTGACTCCTCACTCTGCTCCTGACCGTGTGTGAGCCTGTTCCCCGACTCCTCACTCTGCTCCTGACCGTGTGTGAGCCTGTTTGTCTCCTCACTCTGCTCCTGACCGTGTGTGAGCCTGTTTGTCTCCTCACTCTGCTCCTGACCGTGTGTGAGCCTGTGTGTCTCCTCACTCTGCTCCTGACGGTGTGTGAGCCTGTTCCCCGACTCCTCACTCTGCTCCTGACCGTGTGTGAGCCCGTTCCCCGACTCCTCACTCTGCTCCTGACCGTGTGTGAGCCCGTTCCCCGACTCCTCACTCTGCTCCTGACGGGACGCGAGCAGCGAAGCCATGCTTCCCTGGTTACCGAACACCCTCCAAGAGCGAGGCCGTGTAAAACAGGTACGCGGGTTGTCAGCAGGTACGCGGGTTGTCAGCAGGTACGCGGGTTCTCTGAAACGCTACGCCTTTGGTGACAGGGCCCGCTGACAGGAAGACCAGCCCGGCCACATAGCCTTCCTCATCCACAGATAAAGGGACGCTTTAATGTTTAATGTACATCAGTATTTCATCTGTAAGTCATTTTCATTCACACGGCTCTCTCAAGAGGGTGACATTTCATTCCCAGGGCTCTCTGACAAAGGGCTGTGACTTCAGGGCAGGCCGGTCACAATTACCAGTGAAACAACTGCTGATTCATTCCTGTCAGATCTGCTCTTCTGATAAATCAATAAACATGTAAGAAAGAAAGCCTTTTATGCTGAACATTCTCCTTAAATCATCTGGAATGACACAAATCAAATTTCAAGATGAATACCAAATCTTAGAATCGGGAAGACAAGTCCATTATGTTTCAAAAAATAAATAACCAATTGCTAAAAGTAGTTTTTACCCAGTAGCTCGCATAAGGTCTACTCTCCTGCTTCTTGTAGCTTACAGTATGATCTCTGGCTGTATCGATTGGAAGAGTGGGCGGGAATTTTGCACTTTAGCTCATTTTTGGAGGCAAAGTCGAACAATAAAAATAAACAAAACACCTGCCCTGGGAGGCAAGCTCTAGTAAGACGCCCTCCATGAACAAATGCCCATTTCTGGCACATTTAATTACAGCCAATAACAAAGTTACCGTAGACAGCTGTGAACGGCAAGCAACCCAGTCATTTGTGGCCTGTCAGTTATTGATAATGAAGCGTTTCACATTTTTTAATCATGCTGGATGGCCAGGTTGAAATACATAACTGTCTGGATATTGCGCAACCTTGGCAATAATGAATTTTTTGCCACTCCAGACAAACATTTTTGAGGCATTACTCATTTTATTAATGAGTTAATGCGGGGGTGAGAACATTGCTTCCACGGCCAGTTTTATCAGGATCAACAAACGCTTCATGCTGAATATTTATGGTGGTGTGCTCTTGGAACATGATAACATTCATAAGATAATCACCTTCGCATCAGAAGCTTATCTGGGTTGGTAAATTAACCGGCCCCCCTGGAATCTAGACCATTTTTCCAGTCACACAACCCTGTTGTGTAACAATGACTTCCTATTGTTTTTCTTCTCCAAGTGGGCCCCATGGAATGTCCCTCAACAACTGTTCTTGTCTGGCAGGCTGACCTCATTGGTGGAACCAGTTACCATGTGACCACTGATGCCCCGTCACGTCCTGCTACACACCACACCCACAAAGTCAAAAGTAGAGCCGCATATTTACAAGCGGGGAAGCAGTAGGCCTTGTGAGAAGGCCGTCCCAGCGCAAGTAAAAGGCACACAGGACCACCCTCCTGCTGTCGCCCTAACTCGGGAGCTCGCCCATGACGGAGGAACGCGGTTCTGCAGAGGCGAGCGGGGGAGAGTTACGAGGGCGGGGTCTGAATTTGGCACCGCGTCTCCCTCTCCTTCAATCTCGACAGGCTCCAAAGAATACCGCAGGACAAGACAGAAACCAGGAGGACCCTGGCGCACCCAGTCCGCTGTGCACTAAACGGGAACGTGGAAGATTCCCCAACAGGACCGTCTCTCTCTCCATCCCTCTGCACTCTGCTCTCTGTGAGACCCGCTGGAGGAAGTGCCCCGGGACACCGCCCCCATCGGCCCCATCCCGTGTGAGGGAGGCGCTGGGACCTGGGGTGCAGAGGCTATTTTCGAAAACAATGTCTGCCCAACGCCGACCCATGAATATTCAATGATCTAGGGTACGGTGACAGTGATGCGATATGAAAACTAGCGAGGCAGGCAGGGAGAAAGCAGCCGCCTGCTCTCCTTCATTCGACTGGGAAGGGGAGACGAGAGGAAGATTACATTTTTACACGGAGAACTCCAGGTTCGTCCTTCTTAACCTTCCACGGTCGTGTTTGATGGATCCCCTCCCGCGGTGATGCACACGTCTGCACTTACACATAGAAATGGAGGACTGAAAACCACGATGCGTCTCGCCGTCCAACCGGACGGAAAGAGGCAAACTGCCAGGCTTCCAGCGAAAAAGAGGAAAACCAAGGGGTGTGTTCGAGGTTTTAGATGTTTTAAAATCTATTATAATGTGAACAACAAAAACACAATAAAAGCCCTGGCCAGCTAGGAATCATGTTACAAAGCAAAGCCGTGGCATTTTTCCCACTAGGGGCTGGTGAGTTCATGCGATGCCTTTATGCTGACTACCACTGCAGTGCAGCGTGAAGTACACGACCAGCCAATTACATCGATGTTGCTCATGGTCTTGAAATCCTGGTGTGGCCACATGACTACCTACAGCAATAACAGCTTCCCTCGGTATGCAGGGCTCTCATTCACACTCACTTCCCCGCAGGCAACAGATTAGGAACATGTAGGCAAAGGTAATCTCAGAAATAATGCATTGTGCTAGTGTTTCCCTACCAATCAAACTCCACGAGCATGTGGCAGCAAGAACATGGAAGGAGGTATTTTGGGTGGCAAGAGAGGAGCTTCAGGTTTAAGACGCTGATTGGGACAGAGGCTTAAGATGCTGATTGGGACAGAGGCTTAAGATGCTGATCGGGACAGAGGTTTAAGATGCTGATCGGGACAGAGGTTTAAGATGCTGATCGGGACAGAGGTTTAAGATGCTGATTGGGACAGAGGAATCTGAGTCATCGGAACGGTTCCCGGAGGCGAGGGACTTGGACGAAGAGACCGAAGCTCAGACCGACGGCGCTAAAGCGGAGGGGCCCGGTTCTGGAGTGCGGCTCAAACCTCGAGCGCTCCGGGGCAGAACAGCTCCAGGGGGCCCGGGGGAGCCGAGGGACCCATGCCCGCCAGGGACGCGACACCCTCAGAAGAGAACAGCACCAAGGGCAGCCGTAAAAGGCACCATCAATCCGCCCTGGGCCTTGGACAGAGAGTGAGATCGGCCCATGAGTCAACACGCTAAAGAGGCCGCAGGCTCTCTGAGCACGAGGGCCTGGAGGCTCCCTGAGCACGAGGGCCTGGAGGCTCCCTGAGCACGAGGGCCTGGAGGCTCTCTGAGCACGAGGGCCTGGAGGCTCCCTGAGCACGAGGGCCTGGAGGCTCCCTGAGCACGAGGGCCTGGAGGCTCTCTGAGCACGAGGGCCTGGAGGCTCCCTGAGCACGAGGGCCTGGAGGCTCCCTGAGCACGAGGGCCTGGAGGCTCTCTGAGCACGAGGGCCTGGAGGCTCTCTGAGCACGAGGGCCTGGAGGCTCTCTGAGCACGAGGGCCTGGAGGCTCCCTGAGCACGAGGGCCTGGAGGCTCCCTGAGCACGAGGGCCTGGAGGCTGTCAGCTCAAATATGGTCTCCTAACATGCAGACAAACTTATTTTAACACCTTTTTTTCCCCCCCATTTCCAGAATACATGTGTAATGTAAAATCTCAGCTGCCCCTGGCCACCACTGTAAATACCTGCATTTACCCCTGCCGCAGGCTAGCCCGCGTGCTGGTGGATATGAGGCTGCCAGCTCTCATTCTGGCCACGCTCTGCTGGAGGACCACACACGGCACAGTCACGTCCCAGGGGCCACACTGGAGGGGCCACCCTTCCCTGGGTAATGCCCGTCCTGAGGCAGGCATAACCCTGCCTTCCACCTCTCTTCCCTGGGTAATGTCCATTTGAAGCCTCCCTCCCTGGCCAATGCCATGGCTCTTCTTACAGGGTGACGTATGCAAATGACACTCCCCATCAGGGGTCCTCATCCACCCAGGCATAATAGTGGCCCGGTCGTCACAAGTTTCCCTGGAAACACGTGCGAGTGTGTGACTGTGTGTGTGTGTGTGTGTGAGAGAGTGTGTGTGCATCAGCGAACGGGCACAGCACACAGACATGGGCAGAGCGGCTGCCAGACTCATTTAACGTCAGAGAAGCAACAACACCACCAGCACACTCTCAGGACGTTCCTCTGCTGAACATGAAAGATCTTTAGACACAACGGGGGTGAAAAAAAGCTGCGAACATCATCTTGGAGGCTGCACAGAGGCTGCATGTCACTCAGGCCGTGTGCACACCGGCAGGCCTGGTTTTAGTTTCACAAATGGTTCACTGGAGGTTTGCGCTTCCTTGACCCGTTAGTACACATTACTCCAATGAATTCTGCAGTTTCGAATTTCGAGTTTCCTCGAATACGCTCCATGCAGCATTTCCTTGACAGCAGATTTGATCTTCAGTCCCTTGGTAACCATAGCAATGTTTACCGTTGAAAAAACCCCAAAATAAACAAACACCAAGGATTTTCCCCCTTTCCAATGTTTACGGAGATGCAATCCATCAGGTCTCAGACAAAAAACAAAAACACTGAGAACTGAAAGTTCTTCACAACTATCAAAGGAGGCTTTTAATATTTACAACAATCCTGTGAGCACCACCAATGGACAATCACTTATTTATGATGCAAGGAAAAATTCTGCAGGTGGGTTTCAGGAACCGATTGTGTACACATTCATGGCCAAAGCCAGTTAGAGGTTCTCAAGATTCCCAATCCTTACTCACACAGTCCGGGCGGGGGATCGAACCGGCTGCCAGACGACTGCTCTTACTGCCTGAGCCATGTCGCTGGTTTTAAGGTGCTTAAAACCAGCATACTGAACAGGATTAATAAAAAATAAAAAAACTTCATTTTGTTTTTTGAGCAGTTTCACCTGAAAATTATTCATGAAATTAATTAGCATAAACATTAAGCAGGACTCAGAAATGGCTGATCATCGGAGGGGGGCGGGGGACATAAACATAAACTCTCCTACAGGAATGTTTAAACATGCTCCCAAGTGAAGGTCACACCAAACCATCCATCTGCCCCGTCTTCTGGGTCCTTCCCTGCCCTAATGAGAAACATATCATTTCATCTCAATTTTGTACTTATTAGTCATGGTGTGCGCGTGTGTGTGCGCACGTTTGTGTGCGTGTGTGTGTGTGTGTGCGCGTGTGGCCACGAGCATGTGATTTAACGAGACGCTCGTTGATAGGATCTACGAGGGAGAGCTTGTTCCAATTTCTGTAACCGTTCAAACGGGCCAGTCGCAGTGCTAATCTATATATAGAGCAGGGCTAACCGTTCCCTTCAGAAACACA
>NC_083777.1:5525000-5530000 GCF_963514075.1 Conger conger
CAGGGCTGGCCTAAGAGATGTTGACACGGAGCGTCTCCAGGGCGGATCAGCCGTTGCCTGGAGCCTTCGAGCCAGCGTTGAATTATAACGCAAACACAGAGCGCCCTCTAATTACAAACCGACCGCAGGCTGCGGCCTAAACACGAACCAAACACGAACCGAGCCCTAAATATAGACCAGACTGCCGTGAAAAACATCAAACACCGGCTACCCCCATCAGTTACTGCTCCAGGGACGGCGCACACCTCCACCAAATCATCACAGGCTGGGATCATGCCACTTCTTTAAGCCTTACTCAGCCAGGGGTACCTCTCGCCTGGTTGGCGTACAATCCTAAAATCGGGGTTTAGTTTCCAGACTTTGAGCCCACAAGCCACTTTATAGGCAAAGACATTTGCCGTACACCAGCCGATATTCAAATGTACCTGAGTGTATTGGGGGGAAAGGTATCTTAATATTTGCGAAACAACTGAATGACAAGGTCTTCTTCAGTTGACTCGAGCAAATATTCATGCGAAGAATATTTGAAACGGTAAGTTACTGAGAACATATTTCGTTATCAGGGCTGACAGAGTTGTAAAACCCACTCCCTGTCTCAGGTGTTGGGTGACTCTCTAATGAGAACTGAATATCAGAGCACTGCACGAAGCACGAGGAGAGCCAGCGACTCCTGACGCAGGAGATATCCATGCATCTACATCTCTCTCAACATCAATAAGCTCTCAGACACGCTCACGGCCGCTGCAGTCCTCCTGGTCATCGCTCAGAACAGATAACGCTCCCCAAACGCGTCAATCACGGGTCGTTTCCCCGTCTTTCTGAAAGGCCAGAGATCCTGTGATTCTGTGACTGAGCGGTCGGCCTGCAGATGGACGGGAATGACAAACTTGTCTTGACATTTCATATTCGGTCGGCCCGTTCGCTCTCCCGAACATGGGCGCCACCCGGGGCCTTCCGGAACCTTTTCCCTCACCCCGTGTAGCGCCCGTGTTCGGCGGGGCAGCTGCAGGGGGCCGGAGCGATGGGAACACGGTGTCCCGCGACGGAGGGGCTGAGGAGTCGAGCAGACTGCTGCTGCCTGTCCTGCCATCTGAGGTCACAGAACCACCGACCCGTTCCAACCAGCACTCACCCCACAGAACCGCAGACCCGCTCCAACCAGCACTCACCCCACAGAACCACAGACCCGCTCCAACCAGCACTCACCCCACAGAACCACAGACCCGCTCCAACCAGCACTCACCCCACAGAACCACCGACCCGCTCCAACCAGCACTCACCCCACAGAACCACAGACCCGCTCCAACCAGCACTCACCCCACAGAACCACAGACCCGCTCCAACCAGCACTCACCCCACAGAACCACAGACCCGCTCCAACCAGCACTCGCCCCACAGAACCGCCAACGACACCGGCTCATTCTGCCAAAGATCTACCAGAGGTGTGGGGGTGGAAATAATTGGGGTTTCTGTTGAAAGTGGAGATTCCACTTTTTTAAGAGCCGATATTTCTAGAACGACAAATCCAAAGAGGCTAACATTCTGCATGTTCTCCAAGTAATATATAAAGAACATTTGCACAAAGTCTGAGCAGGATTGGGGTGGTCACCCCCCCCCCCCCCTCCCCACACTTCTGGTTGATTTTTCACAGAAGGACCCCCCACTGAGCGTTTCCCACACATCCGCTCCGGGGAGGTGTCTGTCAACGACCCCCATAAGAGCCGACCTGTGAGCGAAAGACCAAAGAGCCCACGGATGGGTCGTTCATCACGGGCCTGTCCTTCCAGACGATATCGACACTGGCAAGTTGCAACTTAGCAAAGCTGTCTGCTGTTGACCCCGCGTCCTGACCCTGTCATTAGCGCGGTGGTGATCAGTTACACTGCAGGAGAACGGTAATGTGGCTAAGCACACAAACAATCTTTACATCATCAGTGTGTGGAGATGGAGACACACGGATCATTACATCACCGCGTCTGGGGTTTAGAGCAGAGCTTTAAAACATTGATAAGGATGTTCCCGTTAGTCTGAGGACTCGAGATGGTCCCTCGCTTATTTAGCGGTGTGGTTTGACCCACAGAATCAGTCCTTTTCCAGGTCCTCCATCTGGCACCACACATCTATCCCACAATGCCCCAGTGCCTCTCATGGCGTCCTCTAGCTGCAACGCACAGCTCTATGGTTTGTTAGTATGTCTTACCCTGCTCACATATCTTTCCTTTCAGTGGGGGATGTTTGTTTTTCTGCTTACTATCGCGGGATTGGCTAAACCGTTTATGGATTTTCAGAGACTCTTAAAATGATGAACCACCCAAAATTGAATCTGTCAGATTTCATTTACTGTTTTCAATTAATTAAACCCATGAAATGAAGATCAATAACACAGGACCAGCGTGAAACTAGGACATGCACAGCGGGAATGCATACGTGTATGTGTGTCTGTGAGAGAGTGTGTGTGTCTGTGTGTCTGTGTGCGCGTGAGCGTGCGTGTGCGTGCGTGTGTGCGCGTGTCAGTGTGTGTCAGTGTGTGTCAGTGTGCGTGTCTGGGTGCGTGTCTGGGTGCGTGTCTGGGTGCGTGTCTGGGTGCGTGTGTGTCTGCATGCGTGTGCATGTGTGCGTGTGCGTGTGCGTGTGCGTGTGCGGAGGGGGACTATGGAATGTGGGGGGGTTGAATAAAACAAAGACACACAGCTCTGACAGCAGGTTTTTCATGTGCCCAGTTGAGACACACGATAGAGTATACAACACAGAGCCTGGCTCCACTGGGATCCACGGTAAAGGTTATTCATAGAGACGCAACATCTCCTGTCCACCATCAGTTTCCTCTGATGTCACTTCCTGCCAAGCTCAGTACATTCCGTCTGTAGGCCATACTGCCAGGGCACTATGGGTCAGTATTGCCCCAAAACGAGTGCCAGGGCACTATGGGTCAGTATCGGCCCAAAACGAGTGCCAGGGCACTATGGGTCAGTATTGCCCCAAAACGAGTGCCAGGGCACTATGGGTCAGTATTGCCCCAAAACGAGTGCCAGGGAACTATGGGTCAGTATTGCCCCAAAACGAGTGCCAGGGCACTATGGGTCAGTATTGCCCCAAAACGAGTGCCAGGGCACTATGGGTCAGTATTGCCCCAAAACGAGTGCCAGGGCACTATGGGTCAGTATTGCCCCAAAACGAGTGCCAGGGCACTATGGGTCAGTATTGCCCCAAAACGAGTGCCAGGGCACTATGGGTCAGTATTGCCCCAAAACGAGTGCCAGGGCACTATGGGTCACTAAGGGCCAACAGCTGCCCGTGCGAGAGGGCAACACAGCACAGCACGTGGCAGGAGGGAGAGAGTGGGAGAGGGGGAGAGAGAGAGAGGGAGAGAGCAAGGGGGAGAGCGAGGGAGAGAGCGAGAGAAGAGAGAGAGGGAAGAAAGAGAGGGAGAGAGAGGAAGAGAAAAACAGGAAGAGTAAGAGGGCGGTGGTGAATAGGAGGACAGGTCACAGTCTGAGGGAAAGACGCTGAGAGGCTAACGAGGCGCTGGAGGACGCGTCCTGCCCCAGATCAGACGGCCCAGAGGAGACGCGCACCAGAGACACCGACGCTCTGAGAATAACTACCCCCTCCCACCTCCACAGATCATTTCTCACTAACTAATATGCAAACACTTTGCATACAGCGCCGGGGCTGATTTTAAAGTCAAATTGTCTGCTTCACAGAGTCGGCGGAGTTCCCCACCTTCCAGCCTGCGATAGGCCAGACCGCCAAACAAACCCCGCCCCCACCACCTCACCGCCCCGGTCTGTCCAAACGCGGTCCGAAACAATTACACACGCCTTCACCCTTTAAGCCATTTACCCAGGGGCATCCCAACCCTATCTGCGCTCCTATCCGCCATCTGCACCCCGCCGTTAGCCAGCCGGGAGGCGCTCACGTTACCGTACGTTAGATCGCGTTACGCGGAGACCGTCACGGTCGGCCGGGGAGCCGCGCAGCTCGTTTGAGAGTAACCGATAGGAGAGCGGGAAGATCAAACGAGCCGGTCCCGGAGTAAATAATTAAGGAGCTGAAATTCCTCGCCGCTTAACCAGTTAAAATATACACGCAGCCATTAGGACGCGGCGTCCGGGACGGCTGCGTTTCAAAGGCGTTTTCGGCGAGACGATTCTCCCCAGCGGCGAGCGGAGACGACAGCGCTTTTTTTCAGCGCTTTACGGTATCTCCAGAGCACATCTGTTCACGGAGGAGCCGAGCAATTAAAACTGTCAGGACAAAAAGGGGAAAAAAGCAGCCAGGCGGACACTTTCTCTTAAAGTGCAGCTGCAATGTTTTCAGCCCTGAAAACCCAGTTTGTGAATTCAGACATCCTCAGGTACTACTTATCCAGTATGAACCAGCGTAAGGCTTCGGTCAAACAGAGACGGGCTATAGCATGCTGTCGCTCTCGGGCTCAGCGAAGAAGAGCAGATAAGCGCACCTTGCAGGCAGCTCTCTGTCTCTCACTCTCTCTCTCTGCAAAATCGAATTCTTTTCTCCGGTTGCGAGGACCAAAAAAAGCGGAAAACAGGCTCAATGAGACGCGCGAGATCCCAATCAACGCGGGGATGGGGGTTTACGGCAGCTTTGTGCAGGCGCTCCCGTTTTCTACTCCGGTGGGTGACTGTTTTTATTATCACAGGAAGCGCATTAACTACTTTCCTTAATGTTCCCGAGCGTGAAGCGTTATGCCACTGGTCTGTGATAATGGCATCGCGGCAGAGTTCAGCCACAGTTTGGTTCCGCGGTGTCGTGCCGGTTCTGCGCTTGTTTTAATAAGCGCACAGGGAACGGCAGGGGAGCAGCTGTGACCAGCAGCAGGGGAACGCAGCACAGGGGAGACGCACAGGGGAGACGCACAGGGGAGACGCACAGGGGAGACGCACAGGGGGAGACGCAGCACAGGGGGAGACGCACAGGGGGAGACGCAGCACAGGGGGAGACGCACAGGGGAGACGCAGCACAGGGGGAGACGCACA
>NC_083777.1:5535000-5547500 GCF_963514075.1 Conger conger
TACATCCTACATCAGGGCCCTGTCCACAGCCCACTATGCATCCTACATCAGGGCCCTGTCCACAGCCCACTATGCATCCTACATCAGGGCCCTGTCCACAGCCCACTATGCATCCTACATCAGGGCCCTGTCCACAGCCCACAGAGGCACGGTCAGGAAATGAACCACACTGCAGGGTGCATCAGCACACCACAGACCGTGAACACACTCCACAAACCACAAACCACAAACACACACCACAAACCACAAACACACACCACAAACCACGAACACACACCACAAACCACGAACACACTCCACAAACCATGAACACACACCTCAAACCATAACACGCTCACCACAAACCATGAACACACTCCACAAACCACAAACCACAAACACACACCACAAACCACAAACACACACCACAAACCACAAACACACACCACAAACCACAAACACACACCACAAACCACAAACACACACCACAAACCACAAACACACACCACAAACCACGAACACACACCACAAACCACGAACACAATCCACAAACCACAAACACAATCCACAAACCACGAACACACTCCACAAACCATGAACACACACCTCAAACCATAACACGCTCACCACAAACCATGAACACACAGGTCAAATGGACAGACCATACTGCTCAGATACAGGTTAAGATATTATAGTGCACTCAGGATCACGCTGCATATCAAGCACAACCAAGTAATTTCAGGGACCGTCGTGACAATCCTCAACTAAGACATGAAATGCTTATACATGCTGAAAGCAAGAGCACCAAGGGGAATTAGCAAGACGTTCAACACCAAACCTGTGTCTAGAATAGCCATACAAGGCACACAATAGTGACACGGGACGAACGTAAATTGACTTTAGTTCATAATATTATTAGAAGTAATTCGTACATCATTTCTAAATCTACAGTTTTCCCATTCCAAACGCTGACCCTATTGTGTACACAATAATGAATCCATAATCCATCTTTAAGGCTGCCGTTTCCCAGTCAGGGCAATGTATGTGTGAGGGTGCCACTTACTGTACATGGCTGTCACTGTGTGTGTGCTTACCATGTGAAATGCACCCTGACACATCGCTCTGGGAAAAAGCATCCGCCAAGAGACTAAACTGCCAGTTGTAAATTGGGCACACGCATACACTCGAGACCTCCTGAAAGTTCTGTAGGATTCTGCTCGACGTCCTTTGATTGTTACGATCGCTGGAGCGTGCCTCGAAGGAAAACCGCGCTAAACGGCAATCAATCACCAAAAATGTGTTTGTTTCCGGATGTTTCCATAAACGCACGGTCACGGCCCAGCAGACAGCGTTTGTTTAACCTTTACTTAACCGCGCTGCGTGGCTGAGAAGGAGCGGTTCAGAACAGATCGTTGTGAACATCAATCACCAGGAAACCGCCCTTCTGCAGGTTTGAGTTCCAGGTGAGGCACTCCCTGCCATTGTACCCTTGAACGAAGCACTTAGCTCCCATTGTTCAGCAAATGTCCAACTGGAAATGGATTGCACCTAAAATGGATATATGAGATAATTGCTAATGGAATGCATTTAAATTTGATGTACTACTAAAACACAGAAGACTGACCTATCCTGTGTTTTTATATGACTTTAATATAAATGTGTTAACTATTGAGAACGCTTTTTCATGAATGACCTGGAGAGGTTTCTTTAAACTAATTACAATGCCAGGCGTCTAAATTCAGATCACATTTACATTTAGGCAGTTAGCCGACGCTCTAATTCAGAGTGACTGAGAATAATAATCAGTTAGTTAGTCGAACGGATTGTGGCAAATTGACATTTTTAAGGTTCCGTGTGATTTGTTAGCATCTATAACAACTGCCCAGAAGGCCATCATAATATTAATAGGGGTCAGGACATGTATATAAAACAATCGAGACAGCCGATGTCAACATGAGCCAAACGAGGCAGTTGATCATTCAGTCACCTCCCAAAAAACTGACAGCACTTTATCCAGATAATCCAGATTACGACAACAATATGTAGCCCCCTCCTCAACTAAGCAGGCCAGGGTTAATTAAATTATTGAAATCCTGATTGGATTAAGTTAAGAGGGGGGTGGGTGGGGTGGGTGGGGTGGGGGTTATAAGTGCAGGGAAGGGCAGATGGGCAGAAGCCAGGCTTACAGACGGCCAAACTGAATTTACGTTGATCACAGTAAGACACACACACTCTCACACACAGCACTTCATCTGCTTATCTCCTTAACATGTTCGGTTTATTATCTTAGGATTCGGTTAATACAGTGAGCCCACACCCCCACACACACACCCCATCCCCACTTATCAGCACTAGAACCGACTATTTGACAGCTGGGTCAATACTGAAGTTACTGCACTTAAGCGCCCTTCTGTAGGGCAAAAACATCTTCTCCACACTGAAACTCGGACCCCGTAACCTGCTGAAAGAGACTCCAGTCACGACCCAAGCACTGTCCGGCTGTGCTCCGGGTCATAACCCCACACTGGTCGAGTGCAGAAGCACCCGACAGACCCCCCCGATCCTCAGTCTACACCAGAGGTGGGCAAAGAGGGCCATATCCATTTCTGGATTTCATACCAACTTTTGGCCTTAATTACATAATTAGCCTTTTATGCCATTTTATGCCCACCCCTGGTCTACACCCAGGGCTCAACACTCTCCCTCGACAGGCCAGCAAACGGGCATACTTCACGCAGACTCCATTTTAACCGTCTCCACGGGCCTTGTTCCTGCAAATGATCGCTGTCCATAACAGGACCGGAATTACCCTGTCACTCCTGAAAACGTCCATTTCCCTTATCTGCGCTTTTAGTGTCTCAAGGCCCTATTCTTCGGCACGTCGCATCGTTTCCAGGAGTTCGGCTTGATTGCCTTTCCAGGGTTCGAGCGTTTGTTTTCCAATTTTCCCTTCATTTGTTCAATGTTTTGTTTTTTTTTCCTGGAAAACGTCCGCTCCAAAGCACTGTGTGACAACCTATTCGTTAATGGAAAAACACAATACAGAGTTATTGACTGGCTGACACTCCGGCCAAGGCTAATATCCATGGAGGAGGTTGGGCAGACAGCACGTGGAGCCACTCCGCATTTAGATCCACATTTATTTAGCAAGGGTTCCTACCCTGGGTGACTTAGAGAGCATACAATAAAGTCAGATAAACAGCAGCACTGCTTCCCCAATCGCCTGCAGCACAACGAAAACGCCACTGCGAGAAAACAATTCTGGAATAACCGCATTATCAAACACCGGTGCCATGCTGGAGGTGGCTTCTGGCACTCAACGTGAGTCTTCTCCACCATACTGGCGATTTAACTGTCAACAGCAGATTTACACAAAAGTGGCGCTGTGAAATTTGAGTGCAGAGAACAGGGGTAGTTATTGGGACTCTCAAACTTCCAACAATCCTGATACATTCTTTACCTACCCTGTTTGTGGACAAACGGGATTGGTGATTGTATTTGGGGGGGTGGCTGTGACTTCTGTCACAGAACCCACTAATGACTTTGGAGGAGGAGTGTGGGGGGGTCACAATACGGATGTCAAAGCCAGTATCAGCACCAGCTAAATTCTCCACGAGTTTCACACATTTCCTACAGGAATCGGTTGGATTTGCCCTCTCTTCAGTCTGACGGGTAGCATACGGGCGGGTACCAAGAATGACCAAACAAGTATTGGCCTTTCCCCACCTGATTTCTCCCTTTGCACTGGAGGGAGAATTTCAATTACATGAAGTACTCTCCTGACTGGCCCCGGTAGCCCGCGACGGCACTGCAATCATTTTCCTTTCCCTCACCCGCTTCTTTTTTTTTTTTTTCCCTACGGTCGACTGGCAGATATTGAAGGGTCTCACTGCTACGGTTGCGGCGCGGGTCGCCCAGCAAGGTTGAGGATGTAATTATTGCTCCGTTGAGATGTATCGACAGAAACACGCAAAAGCAATTACCATTCCGCGAGTGTTTCAGCCGGCAGGCAGCAAAGCGCACCCGCGGAGTTCCTCCTAGGCCCTGGCAAGGTGCGGGAAATCCTGGAGCTCCCCGTTTAAACGGGAGACACTTTCGGAAAGGGAGGGGCGAGGGGGAGGAGAGCGGGTAAAACGTCTGACATAATCATAAATGTGGAGCAGAAGCGTTTCCTGGACTGCCTGGATATTCCACCCTGACTGTAGTACCAAACACGCGGAATTGGAGGCGTGCGGTTCCCTCGTTGCAGCGAGCTACTGTACACACACGCCGTGGAGTTCGCTCTTGCCGCACTGACACACACACACACACACTGCAGAGGCAGAGCGCCGCTCGGCTACACGCTTTGGGTGGGGGGCACTCGATACTTTTTTTCCAGTTAGGAAGTAGAGTGGGGGTCGGCACACGGCGGGCCGAATGCCAAGTAGTTTCGGCATCGTTTTATCTGCAGTGAGGCAAGCTAGCTGGCTAATTACGTATAAGCGGTAGTATTCGGCATCTAGTCTTAACTATTAGAGTCGAGCAAGTCTGAGAATTCATACTAGCCGGATATCGGATTAGCTACTGTAACGTTACATGCTCCAAACATGAAACTTAGTACTGTTGCATTCAAGGTGAATCTGTGACTAGATCTTTAACACTACATTTCGCCTTACCGTGACAGTATTAGATAACCCTACCTGAGAAACTTAATGGTTGAAACGAAAAGCCAGCTAACGTTAGCTAAACGAACCTCGCACATTGAGCTATGGCCATAACTATCGATGCAGTGGTGCTCTCGACAGAAAGGGTTCCTTAAATCTGCACCGACTGTACCCATGACGGGTGCGAGAGCGCGCCTGCGGACGTGGTGGCGACTGTACACCGCAAGATAAAAGCTATACATTTAGCTACTAACGTTTTCTCGCTACAATATACAACTGATAGTCACTCGTCGCAAAGGAAGCGTACCCTGTATCGCACCCTCTAAACATGAAAAATAGCACAAGGAAGCCAGCAGGCTTAGCTTTCCCGGATACCCTTATGCGGTTGCAACTCACCGCCCCCTCCTTCGCCCCCCCTCCACCCTCTCTACTTCTCCGGGAACACCAGCTTATTCACATTAGCGCTGGCTACTCACCGGTCTTATGTGCTGGTGGTGTCGATGTGAGGAGACAACCAGTGCGGGGAAACCGGCTGCCAGCGCTCCGTTGCTCCGGGACAGGAGGAGTACCGACCTGCACACTTTCGCAGCCATCTCTGAAGTGAAACCTGCCCGAGAAGGCGACTGCTGCGGGCGAACCGAGAGCGAGCGAGCGGTAAAGGGAGGGGAGGAGGCGGGTTGTTGGGCTGGGCTATCGTTTCGTCCACAAGCGCACTTCCGGCCAATAGTTTCGGGACATAGACAAGGCTGCGCCACTTCACAACGCTCAACCAAAAATGATATATTTTTTTAAACAGCAAAGCAAAATATTTGCGGTGCTCCTTTAAACTTTCACAGCTCAATGTGTCGTTACGGTTTGTTTTGAAACCTTCAATTACTCAGCAACCACCACAACCTTTCACATTCTTTTTCAAAGAAAATTCGAAAGTGGTGCTCTCGATTGGAACCGTGGTTAGTTTGATGGGCGTTACTCTGTACTTACCATCCAATAAGAATGATATCGATAGCCCGTATGCTTCGACTAATACAGTTATGAGGATGCCAATTATCTAGGATTCATCCAATCAGATTTGCCAGGGCGAACAAGGCAAGCTACAGTGACTCGTTGATCCAGAATAAGTATAAAGTACAAGTCGGTGTACTTGGCCACACCTGGAAATGAGCGATTCCATGTGCTGCGGAAATAGCCGATGTCAGCGAAAGGAGTTTATGAAAAAGTTTCGCTTTTATGTTTTCTAGACATGTCTTGAATTGCTTCAACACTCATTCACAAAAAAAGCATTTGATGTCGACGTCAGAGGCACTTTTGGTGAAATCCGTGAACCTTCATCTAAACAGGAAACCCAGTGATAGATGGTGCCACCTTAGCAGGGCTGCCTTCATGGTTTTAGTGACCCAAAACAAGAATATTGTTGAGCCCCCCAAAGTACTCAAAAATAAAAAACAAAATGACAAAATATATATATACATCTTGGCACAGGGGCAGCTGTGCCCCCAAATGACTGCATATAGCATTTTTATGTGTCTCTTGGGTTACAATATGGACTGTTGGTATTGACAGTGTGAAATTGGACCCAAGAGACGCATACTAGAGAAAACACTGCCATCTCTAATGCAATACCTATATACACTATAACACTTTCCCCTGGGCTTTCCCCCACCCTGAATCCATGGTCCATTCCTGCCTCAGCCCTCTCCTGGTTCATGCTCATGTCACGGCACAACCTGCTCGCCCTTTCCATGACATCGCCTAGCCTAATACATCAGGCTATAGTTTGCCCACCCACTGTCTATTTGCTCTGATAGATTCCCCATGACCTCTACTACCATTCAGCTATTGCTCTTTCATTATTGACGCCAGGCTCGTCATGGAGGATGGGCTCCCCCTCTATATCCAGGTTTCTCCAGAGATGTGTTCTCATGGGGAGTTTTTACATCACTTACTGGATTATTTGGGGAGGTTCTGGCTCGGTCTTGTCAATTTTACTGCTTCTTGTTATTCGGCAAAGTACCTTTTAGCCCGCTGCACTGCTATGCCTTACTTCATAAACACCATCCGTAGAGACGGTTCGTGTGAAATCATGTTGAACACTCTCTCTCAGGTCATTATTGGTAACAGTACTAACCATGTTTATCGTAACATATTTATCTCTGTGGTAGACCGAGTGCGGTTCAGCGCAGTTAGAGTGGTTGCGCAGCAGGTAATATGATCGGTGATATTCAGCACACTTCATGGAGACATGGGTGGTTGTCCTTGTGATTGTGTTCAATGAAACACAATCAGGAGCAACAATCGTGTCCATGTGCTAGTTCTGCCTTACTGTTCACGATGTCTTTCCATCGTACCAGTAATCAAATGTGCTTATAGCATGTTTCATTCTGAAGCATTGCAGCTCAACTTACGGTGCGTTTCACGGATTCAGTGGGCGTAGCACTCTGTTATAGCATTTGTTAAAATGCGTAGCATAAGCATGTTTATCACCAGTGCTAGTTAAACACGAAAGTGGTTCAGAATAAGCCACCACCCCACTGCTTTGAGATTTCCAAGATTCCCACGGTTAAAAATGTTTGTTTTTCTCTGAATTGGAAACCAAGCTGCTTGGAGTGTCAAGACAGTTTTGGTTGTTACATTTCATTTTTCATCTGAAGTTTGCGGCGTGTCGAGACAATATTACAAAAGCACTGCTGAGAGTGTCGCTTGTCCACTTTGTATTCTATTGGCGTAACCCATCAGCCTTGCGTTCCCGTGCCTGTTGATGCGGCCGCTGCACGAGGTGTGTTCATAAAATGGAGTGCGGCCACATCCGGGCTGTGGCTCGTATCTCTCTGTGGAAATGAGCTCATGCTTCTGTGAAGGATCAGGTCACCCTTCAGCCTCTATGCCCGTGATGGAGCTTCTCCATGTAGCCACCGCAAACCGGAGTCACAAACAGTGGTCAAACATAGGGAGGCAGAGGCCTGTGGGACAGATCAAATCAAATCAGGATTAAGTCGCTTCCCTGGCCTAAAGCGACCGGCCCTTCCTCACAAAGTAAAGCAAAGTGAAAGGGCAGAGAGAAATTCCTCTCTGCACGGCGTACAGGAAGAACCCTAGGAGGAGCCGGGCCCAGACGGAGCCCACCCTGTGCCCACTTAGAAAGACTCGCTCGACTGCTTCCTTCTGCCGGCCTGTATTCACAGTTGAGGTGACTGATACAGACAGAGCCGTCGCATCAGTGAGGAATGAGGTTGAAGGTTGCGCTGTGGAGGGAACCCTCCCACAATCCTGCGTTTTGCGCCGGTGCACTAGCCGTACGTGCCACTTTTTGTAAACACTTGTTCTTGCCCTTTTGTGAAGGTAAATGTTCACTTGCTCATAGTCCAGCCTTTCCTCCCAGAACAGCCTGGAACGATGGTGGGGTAAAAAAAAACTTATTTTCACTCACGCAGTACTGTTGAAATAAACAGCCGCATTCTGGGGTCCGCTGATACCGAAAGCTCACCGATGCGTTCTCCGTTGAGTGATGCTACGTGGAGTCGCTCCATCGGTGAATGGAGGCAGCAGTGTAATTCATGCTTCTCCCGCCCGGAGAGTGTGTGTCTAATTTAGCTCTACTTCATAACGCAATCAAACAAAGCCATTCAGCGAGTCATCCAGTATGAGGGAACGCTGCTCTTCATCACTGTTGCTGTTCGCCATTGAGTACAGTCACACTTTCCCACTTTAAGAATATTGTTTTCCACTAATTTTTCATCACCTGTGGCAAGGCCTATGTGTAACGATGATAGATAATTCAGAACAAACTTGTAAATGAATGTTTATTGCGGGCATCTGTCACAGCCCACTGTTTACTCGCCTTTGAGAACTCCTCCTCCCCTTCCACCTGCAAACTCCCCCCCACCCACACCCTCCCACCCGCCTCGCCTCGTACCCCCCGGGCTCCCCTCCCGGGTGCAGCCTGCCATATTGTCTGGGTGATGCAATATAAATGTAAATGTGGCGTCGGGGGAACAGCCTCAGGACACCGCCGCCGCCACCCGCCTCCACGAATACTGCAGCGTCCGGAGCTGAGACTTATTGACGCGTATTGACAGAGGTATGATAAACCGCCTGTGCCAAGAATCACTTACACAATGTCAGTACACTGAATCACTCGCGTAAATGTCCAATACGCGGCGAGGAAACAGGAACTGACACCCAGAGTCATTTCAATACACTATGTCTACATATAATCACTTCAATGCACACTGCCTGTGTGGACAACTTCTATATACGCCGTGTACACTTCAATATACTGTCAGTTTACAGATACTCACTCTGCAGGACTGCTCGACTGCAGGTAGAAATCCTACTTTTATTTGCAGAGACACCCAGAAGGAGCATAAGGTGGATCCCTCTGAGGAATGACTGTGGCTGTGGCTGTGGCTGTGGCTGTGGCTGTGGCTTTGGCTGTGGCTGCTGTGTTCGGCCCAGCACTCAGGGCTGACTTCCTCCATGCGACAGTACTGTGGGATTCTGAATCAGGTCAGCTGCTGAAGGGCCCCTGTTCATGTAACCAAAAGGATAAACAGAATGAGAAGAAAGGACAATGGCTTGACGCTGACAGATTACTAATACGAGCCTCAAACATGCCCAATGAACACCTGTCCTAGGGTACATACAGTAGGTCCAAGCAGTTAACATCAGAGCACTTAAAGTGGTTGAGATAGCAAAATGTCTTTTAGATCAGATGTTGTTCTATTATAATAGACTGCATTCTTAAAATGTCTTTCATCTCCACTTTTTCCCACATGTTCATGCAATTATACACATGTATGTATATGTGTTTGTGTGTGCTTGCAAGAATGTATGCATGTGCATTTCTATTGGTGATAGTACATGACCTGAATTGACCAGAACCACTACTATTTTTCAACCTAGGTGGTGAATGGCGGCCATTTTGTGCTAGAGTTTGTACCATCAGCTGATGTGGACCACATCAGTGTTTCCTGTTGATCTACCAATGATCGTTAAGGTAGTCCATTGTGTGCGATGATGACCTCCACTACTGTTTGTGGGTCCTTTGATGGCTGTATAGTCCACTGTGGGATGCACACTGTCTGCCACAGACAGGGCAAGTGAAAGCCTGACCCGATGGGACAGATGCAAACATGGATGCCTTTCTCCTCTGGCTTCTTGCCAGACGATGTTTAATTCTGTGCTCCTCAGCCAGCTGTACTCCTTGTTGACAGAGTCCATGCCAGGAGGAGCGAACTACAGCGGCAGCTTCCAAGGAAGTAGGCTTTATTCCAGACTTCTTTAGGGAGGTCTTTAGTTGGCCCTTCAGCCTCTTTTTTTGACCCCCTGCAGAACGATGGCCTAGGTGGAGCTGGTGATACAGGGTCTTGCGCGGCAGGCGGCTGGCTGGCATCCTGATAACATGGCCAAGCCATCTCAGTTGGTGGTGCATGATGGTGGCCTCTATGCTCCTGCAGCTGGTTCTCTGAAGGATCACAGAGTGCGGAACACAATCCTGCCAGGTCATTTTAAGATGTGTTGGAGGCACTTTATGTGGAATGACTCCAGCATCGTTAGATGGCGGGCGTAGATGGTCCATTTCTCACAGCCGTATAGAAGAGTGGAAATGCACATTGCCTTGTAAACTGCAACTTTGGTGTGTAGATGAAGATTGGTGTTGTTATAAATTCTTTTCCTCAGCCGCCCAAAGGAGGATGAGGCCTGCTTGATCCGGTTTTGGATGTCCTGATCAATGCTACAGTCTTCTGGGAGGATACTTCCAAGGTATTTGAAGTGTGGAACGATGGTGAGTTGCGAATCTGCGATGGAGAAGACAGTTGCTTTGGGGGTTCTGATGACCACTGGCAGAGGACTTCTGTTTTTGAGGTGTTAACAGTCCCATTCTGCTGTATGCTCTCACAGCAGCTGCAAGAGTGGCCTGCAGGGCTTCTGGTGTGTGCTCCACAAGGGCACAGTCATCAGCATACTGGAGCTCCAGAATGCTCACAGACTGGAGCTTTGTTCTAGCTTGGAGCCTCCTGATGTTGAAGAGGTTCCCATCCAGTCTGAAGTCCAGGGTCACCCCACTTCCATCTTCCATTTTGTTGTGCAGAAGTGTTGTTACACATAGGAGGAAGATGTTAAAGAGGACCGGAGCGAGAACGCATCCCTGTTTCACACCGGTACCTATTCCAAAAGGGGCAGATTCCAGTCCACCTACTGTAACCGTGGCCATCATTCCATCATGGAACTGCCGCAGGATGTTGACAAACTTCACTGGGCAGCCATAGTGCAGTTGGACTTTCCACAGGAGGTCACGATGTACAGTGTCAAATGCCTTGGAGAGATCCACAAAGGCAATGAACAGATCTTGTTTTTGTTCACAACATTTTTCCTGCAGCTGCCGGGAGGTGAAAATCATGTCCACTGTGCTTCGCCAGCAACAGAAAGAAATGCTATGCCCCGGCTGTTTCCATAGATGGATTTGTCCCCCTTGTTTTTATAAATGGCGACAATATTTGCATCTTTCCATTGATGGGGGATGCTTTCTTCTCGCCATACTAGGGAGATGAAGAGGTGGATTGCTCTGGTGCAGAGATAGCCCCCCTGCTTCAGGATCTCAGCAGGGATGGAGTCAGGTCCTGGGGATTTATTGTTTTTCAATGCCCTTATGGCAGCATGTACCTCACGAGAAGGAAGGTGGAAGGTCCAGGCTCTGGATGGTGGGTAGGGTTGGGAGCTCTTCCAGAACTGAGACTCAAAATGCTCCCACCATCGCTGGACAAGCTTGATCCTTAATGAGGGAGTTCTAAGGGGGCAGACAGTGTAGGTTCTTGGACTAGGTTCAGTGGCCTTTACTGCATCATAAAAGTTGTGCATGTCATACCTGTCTGCAAAGGATTGTATTTGCTGTATCTTGCGTACCCACCACTGGTTTTTAATGCGCCAAGACGACCGGCAACTCCTCACAGCTGCAGGAGGCTGCCGGAGCTCCAGTCTGTCGGAGGACCGCCTATGGTGCGCCTGCCAGCACCAGCTTTTCTCTCTGGGTGTGCTCCCCTAGCCTTTGTCTTTCTGGACTTACCCACAAGGCAGCGGGACAGTGGTTGGTGGACGCCACAGGGGCTAGCCAGCGGCAGCGAGCTGTAAGCAAGAGGGTTGCAAGCAGGTGGGAAGTAGACATGCACCTTCCCACTAACTACTGCACAACTGCACTAGACGCGTCACAACACCCTGCGCATCTGCGCACACACACTACCAGTGATAATGCTGACAACAAATCAGGGCAGGAAACTCCTGCCTTGGCTGTGGGTTTTAGGACCCCTGCTGCTGTCGGCACAAGCAAGGTGTTCAACCACAAGGACCCCAGCCACACACAATCTGGAAAACACCGAAAGTAGTACCGGATAAGGAAATCGTGTGGTTGTGTAAATGCCGTGGGTCGATAGACGCCCGTCTCTGTCTCACGCCAGAGGTCAGTGGCCTCACCTGACCATGCGGCCTGTGAATGAACGCTCAGCGTGGCAGGCACGTTTCTTATTATCTCACCGGATCGTTTGTCAGAGCACGCTGCGGTAATAGAATGGTTCAACTTTGTAGACGGTGAAATTGCTCAGTGTTAAATCAATTCAGTTAGAGCACATTTGACAGTGTTTTAGAAAAAAAAAAAATCTCTTCACTTCATATAAATCCTGTGTTAGTATCATATTATGCCGAACACTGTACTGTATGCTAGGCTGCATTGTGTGTGTGTGTGTGTGTGTGTGTGCTTGCGGACTTTGTGTGTGCATGCATACCTGTGTGTGTTTGTCACGAGCATTCATGTGTCTAAATTCAGCCATTTAAAAGACTGTTTCCGAGTGGTGTTCATGTGGTCTCCCTTATCGTTGGTGACAAGCGGCC
>NC_083777.1:5552500-5565000 GCF_963514075.1 Conger conger
ATTCCAGTCTGATTCCAACAATTATCGGGAACTGCTGTGCATGGTAAAGAGTAAAAACTCATAAACTAATGTGTAACTGATGTAATCTAGAATAAGAGTAAACTCATTTCAATGCAAAAAAGTGCCCTCTGTCCCTTAATTTGAGCATTGAATATCCCTAGCAATTAAAAAGTTATACTTTTACATTTGTTTTTACTTTCACTTTTTAGCTAGAAACTCTTTTTTTGTTTGTGCAAGTGTACTTTTTTCACGTGCATACACACACGCACACAAACACACATGCACACACACACACACACACACACACACACACACAAACACACACACACACACACACACACACACACACACACACACACACACACAGAAAACACACCATATCTGACCAGGACTATAAAATATCTGAGCAGGTGAATCAGCACTGTTCTATACAGTTCAGCTTCATTTGCCTTTGTTTTACCTGTGAGCCCCACCTTGTTTCCATAGTGACTGGGCCTGTTTGAGCTGGGTGTTGTCCTCAACTGGAGTCAGAGTGCACAAGAACGCTATGGTTGCCATGGGCACACCCAGACTCGTAATCTAAAGTAACCAGGGCATTGTTTCTCTCACACGGAGATGCAAAGAAACATCTTTCGCAAATGTTTGACATCACCTCCTGTAAGACTTTAAGACCCACGACGACAGCGTTTGCGGCCTGCTGAAATGCATCTGCTGATTCAGGGGGAGGCTCCATGAGAGACTTGTTACTGTAATTATCAGGTCGCACTTGGAGATGCAAACTGCTCCTTAAGTAGTGGTCGTAATGAGTTTAGGTCCAGCAGGTTTTGCAGGTCTTCCTAACATCTTATCCAAAACACTGGTGCCCCATTGCACTGCTAAAGGCTCCCTGGGGTAAATTTGACCACCCCACAGCACAGTTAAGAAGGGTAAGAGTGTCCCTTTGTTAATGCTGCTCTTGAACTTACAGCTTGTAACTCCTGGATGCAGTGTCAATGATAACTTTGATGACATATTCCCATAGAGTCGCAGAGTTTGCATTTATTTCACATTTCAAACGTATGGCCCATCAGGGATGACTATGTGCGCTTCATACTGATGCTGAGGACAGCAACATCTGCTTGTGAAGTCACAGAGCAGCTCACATAGTCACAGAGTATCTCACAGAGTCACAGAGCAGCTCACAGAGCAGCTCACAGAGTCACAGAGCAGCTAACAGAGTCACAGAGCAGCTCACAGAGTCACAGCGTATCTCACAGAGTCACAGAGCAGCTCACATAGTCACAGAGTATCTCACAGAGTCACAGAGCAGCTCACAGAGTCACAGAGCAGCTCACAGAGCAGCTCACAGAGTCACAGAGCAGCTCACATAGTCACAGAGCATCTCACAGAGTCACAGAGCATCTCACAGAGTCACAGAGCAGCTCACATAGTCACAGAGCATCTCACAGAGTCACAGAGCAGCTCACAGAGCAGCTCACAGAGTCACAGAGCAGCTCACAGAGTCACAGAGCATCTCACAGAGTCACAGAGCAGCTAACAGAGTCACAGAGCAGCTCACAGAGTCACAGCGTATCTCACAGAGTCACAGAGCAGCTCACAGAGTCACAGCATATCTCACAGAGTCACAGAGCAGCTCACAGAGTCACAGAGCATCTCACAGAGTCACAGAGCAGCTCACATAGTCACAGAGCATCTCACAGAGTCACAGAGCAGCTCACAGAGCAGCTAACAGAGTCACAGAGCAGCTCACAGAGTCACAGCATATCTCACAGAGTCACAGCGTATCTCACAGAGTCACAGCGTATCTCACAGAGTCACAGAGTATCTCACAGGGCACCTCACAGAGTCACAGAGTATCTCACAGGGCACCTCACAGAGTCACAGAGTATCTCACAGGGCACCTCACAGAGTCACAGAGCATCTCACAGAGTCACAGAGCATCTCACAGGGCACCTCACAGAGTCACAGAGTATCTCACAGAGCAGCTCACATAGTCACAGAGTATCTCACAGAGTCACAGAGCAGCTCACAGAGTCACAGAGTATCTCACAGAGTCACAGAGCAGCTCACAGAGCAGCTCACAGAGTCACAGAGCAGCTCACAGAGTCACAGAGTATCTCACAGAGTCACAGAGCATCTCACAGAGTCACAGAGCAGCTAACAGAGTCACAGAGCAGCTCACAGAGTCACAGAGCAGCTCACAGAGTCACAGAGTATCTCACAGGGCACCTCACAGAGTCACAGAGTATCTCACAGGGCACCTCACAGAGTCACAGAGTATCTCACAGGGCACCTCACAGAGTCACAGAGTATCTCACAGGGCACCTCACAGAGTCACAGAGCATCTCACAGGGCACCTCACAGAGTCACAGAGTATCTCACAGAGCAGCTCACATAGTCACAGAGTATCTCACAGAGTCACAGAGCAGCTCACAGAGTCACAGAGTATCTCACAGAGTCACAGAGCAGCTCACAGAGCAGCTCACAGAGTCACAGAGCAGCTCACAGAGTCACAGAGCAGCTAACAGAGTCACAGAGCAGCTCACAGAGTCACAGCGTATCTCACAGGGCACCTCACAGAGTCACAGAGTATCTCACAGGGCACCTCACAGAGTCACAGAGTATCTCACAGGGCACCTCACAGAGTCACAGAGCATCTCACAGGGCACCTCACAGAGTTACAGAGTATCTCACAGAGTCACAGGGCACCTCACAGAGTCACAGAGCAGCTCACAGAGTTACAGAGTATCTCACAGAGTCACAGAGCAGCTCACAGAGTCACAGAGCAGCTCACAGAGTCACAGAGTATCTCACAGAGTCACAGAGCATCTCACAGAGTCACAGAGCAGCTCACAGAGTCACAGAGCAGCTCACAGTGTCACAGAGCATCTCACAGAGTCACAGATTATCTCACAGAGTCACAGATTATCTCACAGAGTCACAGATTATCTCACAGAGTCACAGAGCATCTCACAGAGTCACAGAGTATCTCACAGAGTCACAGAGCAGCTCACAGAGTCACAGAGCAGCTCACAGAGTCACAGAGTATCTCACAGAGTCACAGAGTATCTCACAGAGCACCTCACAGAGCAGATCACAGAGCAGCTCAGGATGTTTCAGAGGACTGAAGCACATTAATTTAACGTTTCCATCAGCAGGGCTTTCTGTGACCCAGACGGAAATTTGCCAGAGATGTTTCATATTTCAAATATAAAACAAAGACAAATTTCCTTCTCAAGACAGAAACACTCAAGCAGAAAAAAGACAGAGGCACAGATAGAGAGAGAGAGAGAGAGAGAGAGAGAGAGAGAGAGAGACAGGGAGAGAGAATGAAATGAGGGCAACGATGAAAAAATAAATAGAGAGAAGGAGAAGGGAAAGGAGAAGAAAAGAGAAGGAAAGAGAAGAAAAGAGGAGGAAAGAGAGGTGAAATGTATCCCCACTGACTCAGGCCTGAAGCTCAAGCCCTGAAGCTGTCCGTTTAAATCAATCGTTTCGTCATTACGTCCCAAAAAACCCCAGAAAGGCAAGCAAACAAGAGCTGTAATGAGGGACTCCAGACAAAAGAGTCTGGTGAAACATTGTTGGCTTGTCAGAGCCAGTGAACACAGCTCATCCTGTGAGGGTCCACTTAGGGGAAGCCTTATTGGTAGTATGTGGGTGTGTGTGTGTGTGTGTGTGTGTGTGTGTGTGTGAGTATGTGTGAAAGGAATCACCTTAATCTCTTCAAGACTAAGAAAGAGGGTTATACTAATCCAATTAAACAGTCTATTGATTCTGTCAGGTAGCTATAGGCTTCAATTCAGCTTTGGCCAGCTTTAATTCTCCCATACAGAGTTTGGGCTGGCTGAAGAGGTGGGGTGGGTCTGACTCCTACACAAACTCATTGGCATTTCACCTGCCCTCTGACCTCTGCCCCAACCACTATCTATGTAATCCCCCCTCCCCCACCAAGCCCAGCTAAGAACAGAGACGGCTCTGCTGCCCTTAATGTGGCCTTACGTATCACATTATAATAGCATGTGAAACCCGGGCCCTGGGAGGTCGGCATGTCAGAACTGCCCACTTAGCTGAAGTAAGTGTTCACTCTGTCATGGCAGGTGATAGCCAGAGGGCACTAGGACACAGTGTGTGCCACCCCCACCACTGTGTCAGACACAGAGAGAGACACAGAGAGAGACACGGGGAGAGACACAGAGAGAGACACGGAGAGAGACACAGAGAGACAGAGAGAAGAGGGTGGTGAGGGGATGGGGGACATGGTCGGGGGGGTTGTGTTGTTGTTTAAAAACAAAGGAACAGAGAACAAACAGATGGTGGAAAAACACTTTAATGCCAAGTGCATTTTTACCGGTTTCGATAAAACTAAAGAAATAAAAAGTACAAATTGAAAAATTAAGCTAGGGTAGAAATATCAATGACAAACAAATAAAATGTTTGAACAGGGTCTCTCAGGTGATGTATCCAATGAACGCACTGGGCTCATTGGGAGTTCTCCCCCCGGGGACCCATCCGGTGGGCTGGAATCAAATGCAGAATACACTGGTTTCATCTACGGCTGGGAGTTACTCAGGACGTAGTAGGCCATAGTAAGCCATAGAGAGGTAGGGTGTCCGTCAGCAGGTTACGGTCTACTGGGGCGGCCTGTAGTGTAGTGGTTAAGGTAAATGACTGGGACACGCAAGGTCGGTGGTTCTAATCCCCGGTGTAGCCACAATAAGATCCGCACAGCCGTTGGGCCCTTGAGCAAGGCCCTTAACCCTGCATTGCTCCAGGGGAAGATTGTCTCCTGCTTAGTCTAATCAACTGTACGTCACTCTGGATAAGAGCGTCTGCTAAATGCCATTAATGTAATGTAATGTAATGTACTGAACCACGCAGCAGTGAACCCTTTGGTTGATCAGACTCACATCGTCTGTCAGCACCAACTGAGCAGTCCTCCGGAACAAGAGTGCACAGCCCAGAGGGCACACCATGGTATAAAATACAGAGCTGGATGGCTTGTACTTCTTTCTGGGGACATATGCACTAGTCTGACAGAGAGAGCACCCTTGTCCTGGTTGCATTAACTGATTAGGCCTGGATGTCGTCAACAGGCTTTTATAACTTAGCTTTAAAGTAGAAAAGGATTACGCTCTTATTCCAGTTGATTTAGCTTAAAAACCAACGTGCAGAGATAAAAAGAAAAAACAGCAACTGAAAAGCACAATACGAAAGTGTCGTGGTGGTGATGATAGCCTGCTATACCCTAGCTCTGAAATGCCACCGGTTAATTAGAACAGGTTAATTAGAGCGAATAATCAAAGCTTCTACTTTTAGATGAGGGTATACACAAGTATCAGCTTACGGCAGAAAATCCAAAAAGTGATTTACATTACAATAGAAAAAGGATTGAGCTTTTATTTTAGATCTTTCATTTTAAAATGGAGGTGCAGAGATCAAGGCAATTCAGTACTTATACTCATAAAATATACAGTATGCACTCAACCTTTTTCAGTTGAGAAGAGGCTCAAGATTCAAACAGCTCGTTTATGTTGACATTATAGAGTTTGGGTACAAAGCATTGCTGTCAGCACATAATTCCATTTTGCTGACCAGGACGGTTTGGCTAAATGTTTGATATCGGTAGCCTCTTCTTAATGGTAAAACGCTGATTTGAGACCTTATAGCTCACCCTCCGCTTTGCCTGGGTAGAGACCCTCCTCATCACAGGCCCACCGTGGAGATGTCTTCCCTGAGGCCTCTCCCTAACCAGCTGTGATGCCAGAGACAGCACACACACTTCAGAGATGAATCTGCAATCTCAGCATGCTGGACTTGCAAATATTACACAGTATGCATCTTACAACATGTATATACTGCATGTATACACATGGATACATATAAAATCAAAATAACATTATCAATAATAATAACTGAATGATGGAAAAAAGGTTATTATTATTATTATTATTATTATTATTATTATTATTATTATTATTATTAATATTAGAATTTTTATTAGAACTATATAAAATAAATATAGCTACAGAATTAATAAGAGTAACAATCATTGTTATAAGTATAGAATATTAATATAGGATAAAGGCCTCTGTCATGACATAAAAACACTGTAAATGATAATTATAGTTGTTATATAATCTTAATCACTGTGTATATGTATTTATTGAGACAGTAAGATTTGGTGACTTTTTCTGGAATATTATTTAATTAGGATCACCCCTTACAAAATTATTAACAAGTAAAATGTAACATGCATTCCTTTCGTGTCCCCTGTCAAACGCCCAGTGTACCACGCCCAGGTGGGTATTTACAAACATACGTACGCCGCAATGGGTGGAGCTACAATGGATTTTATATTAATGACCTGCCCTTTTTCTAGTGACGAAGAAAAAAGGGGAGGAACGCGGCCTGCATGTAAGCGGAACAGGGAGAAATACGGCGCTGGGGGAGCTGGGAACTGTCACGCGAAAGGGGTAGTCCACGGTTTGGAACGCTTTCATATACTTTTATACATTTCCGCCTTTTTCAGGACTGCTGAAGTCGCGCAAGGAACCCGAGTAAGTATATGGATTGTGGCATACTTGCTATTCTTGCAGATTTCCTTATGTTGCATTCTCGAGTCAGGCAAACCCGAAGACAAACAACGTTGTATTCACAAACTAATACAACGCTATAGGCGGTACGCCTACTGTATCTTTGTCTACGCTTGTTACGCAGATTGACCAGGGTATCCTAGACCAGTTACGCATTACAATAAATGGATAGCCTGCTAACGATGGCTAGATTGAGTTCTTGCCTTAGCTGGAATACTTTGGCAATTAGCTAGCTAGCTAGCTAGTTAGTTGTTTGCATAATAACGCGCGAATGTGACAATCGGAAATGTTTGCTATTGTGGGTAATTTATGTCATTATTGCTAGCTGTTGCCTGACGGTGACTGTCCGATCTCCTTCCTGCTGCATTGGCGCTGGGCTTACTGGTTACCTAGGGCAATTAATAATGGGTTAAACGGTTAACGTTAGTTCTCCAGGTGGCGAGATAACTGGCGTAGACGTTAAAGAAGTGAGCGAAGCGGGGGAGAACTGAAACGATTGGCTGATTGTGAAAGCTAGAAAAATAATGTTTAGCTAGCGATCTAACTACATACTTTCCTCATGTAAGTTATTGTCAAAGTATAAAATAGCCATTCTATCTCATTATTCCCTATAGACGACCCATGGTGACCATTTACTGGTTGCTTGTCTCTCGTTGCTGTGACAGTGAGCGTGACGTTGACGATGGCGTTGTAGGTTCGAATCCCTGATTAGCCTACATTACATCCTGCTAGCGCTACTATACTATGAGCTAATCAACGTTCTTCTTTATTTTAAGACAAAGGTGTTTTTATTCTCTTACTCTCAACCACCTCTTTACCTGCCAATCCAGCCTGTCATTGCTATGCATATGTATTGAGGGTCGGTCTGCCCCCAATTATGAATTGGGTCATTGAGTGCCTGAGCCAAAATGTTGTATAATGGAGGGAAGTGGGCTTATATTTGAGGCTATAGGTTTGATTCCAAGGTGGGGTGCTGCCTTTATAGCCCAGACTTACTTAACCTGAATTGCTTCAGAAAATATCCAGTTGTATAAATTGTCTGGATGGAAAGAATGTCATCTGTTTAAATGGTTGGAATTTATATAGCGCCTTTATCCAAAGCGCTGTACAATTGATGCTTCTCATTCACCCATTCATACACACACTCACACACCGACGGTGATTGGCTGCCATGCAAGGCCCCGACCAGCTCGTCAGGAGCATTCAGGGGTTAGGTGTCTTGCTCAGGGACACTTCGACACAGCCCGGGCGGGGGATCGAACCGGCAACCCTCCGACTGCCAGACGACTGCTCTTACTGCCTGAGCCATGTCGCCCCATTTAAATATCTGGATAAGAGTGTCCACTGAATGCCTGAAAATGCCTGACAAATGCCTGCATTTATATAGCACCTTTATCCAAAGCGCTGTACAATTGATGCTTCTCATTCATCCATTCACACACCAAACAGTGATTGGCTGCCATGCAAGGCACCAACCAGCTCGTCAGGAGCAATTGGGGGTTAAGCATCTTGCTCGGGGACACTTCGACACACCCAATGTGGGATCGAACTGGCAACCAGACAACAGCTCTTACCTCATGTCTCCGCCTGTCGCTTAATGAAGATGCACTTAACCCTCCTGAGCTACAGACCAAGATGTTCTCACCTCTGTTCTGTATCTTATCACCAATAGTTTGTTGGATCCACTCCTTTCCCATCTTCCTGTCTTTTCCTGTCTTCCTTTTGTCTTTGTATCCCTCTGTTTTCCAGTGCTCATTCCCCCCATCCCCCTGTCTCTGATAGTCTTTACAGTATGCGATCCTCCATATAATGGCCTACACTCATATCAGTTGTAAACATGTCATTGCAGTGTTTATTTTCTTTATGACTGTGATTAAAGTAAAATATTTTTTTCTCTGATCAGGGGGACCCTATTTGTAGTATACGGGAGTTTCGCACTGCTGTGTGGGATTGATTGAAGAGCCAGCTTTGGCAGGTTGATAAATAAGACCAGGGCCCTTGTGCGCTGTAGCCATTTAACTAACTTCACGCGAAACAAACAAAAAAAAAAAAAAAAAGTACATTTGATCTGCTGTGCTGTTCTGAGTTCCCAGTTGGGCCTTTATATGGATGGAGTTGAAAGCTCACTATAACAGATTAATCTTCGCTAAGCAGACACGTGTTCTGGACCCAGGTGTGCTTTTCTCTGTTGGAACTTGCTGACTTGGGTTTGGAGGCTGTTTCTGGGGAAGTTATGAGCAACTTTGTTTTTTGCCCATTTCTGTTTTCTTGTCCAACAGCTGGTCCATTTGTTTTTGTAGGTAATATTGACACCGTCTCACAGAAAGCCAGCCCTGTGTTTCTGCCATTGGCCAATGTGATTTTTGTACTTGACGGTGGGCGGGGTTGCATTTTTTTGTAATTGACGGTGTTGTTATGAAATTATTATTATTATTTTTTAAACTCTCAGTTAGAAATGGTTACTTTCATCTGCTGTTGATCACTCATTCGTTTCATGAAGCCAGCTTGTGTGCCTGGCAATTAAGTGAATTAATTTATTTCTGCCCACTGCAAATTAGTCTCAACAGCTGTATCAAAAGGACCACTGAAATTAGGTCCTTTTGATCCCACAAGTTCCTAACTCTAATCCTGGAACATTACATTACAAGGCATTTAGCGTACGCTCTTATCCAGAGCGACGTACAACGAAGGAAGGAAGGAACTATATTGTGAATACAATTGGAACAAATAGGGCACTTCTAGTTTCTTCATTCAGCCATAGGACAGGACTTGTGTATATGTCGACTGTAGAGTTATACTGTAGATTGACTGAAGGATCATAGGAAGGGTCCAGTAAAGAGATGACCCAAAAATGACCCAAAATTACCTTTCAGTGATGCACTTTTCATGACACTCATACTTGTCACACACTGATTTGCCTCTGTGCACAGCACTTGGTACAGTGTAAATGCAGTTACTTATGTTAAAAATATAAGATATTATTCAAGTTCCATTTTAGGGGTGGGTATTTGCTTATTAATGTTTAGTAATAGTCTCATGGGCCCAGAGAGCTGATGTATTGCTGCAGTATTTGGACGTTTTGCTTTTGTGTAATGTTTACTTGGAACACATTTCCCTATTCTTTGTGCCAAGCAGAACGTACCGGGTGAAAATGTGTGCAAACTGGCTCGTTACGAGGGTGACTGAGAGCCCCCCTTTCCTCCAAGGCCAGTTGTACCCCTACAGATATAGACTCTTACACTGCTGCTGTTGAGGAAAGAATATGCATAATACCTTGGGTGGAATATGCATAATGACTCCTTGGTGTGTACACGATTAGTCTTTTAAATGGGAATTGGTGTATTTAAACAAATTAACATGGGTCTAATGGGCCTCGTTGCAAGTCTAATAAAGGGTTGCTGCCTATCGCAACAATGCTTCTTCCGAGTCATTTTCTTTTCAGCACAAAGACTAGCCTAAGTCCTGTATTTGTCTTCAGAAAACCAGGGTGAAAAAAATCAGTTGTCTTGTTATGTTTCAGTCTTGATGATTTCTCACCTGTTTTCACGCGGAACATAAAGTCAGCGTTTCATGTCCTTGGCTGGCGTTCTGTTTGCGTTTTGGTTTCCAGTACGGCGGTGTCAGGGACAGCATCACAATCACGAATCATGAAGGACACTGAGCATACGGCTTAGATATGAATCAGAGCCAGAGAGTCATCACATGTGAGTTAGTGGAATTTAGTGGAGTTTTTTGTTACAGTACTGTGCAGAAGACTTAGGCACCCTAGACTTTATTATATATATATATATGTGTGTGTATATATATATATATATATATACATATACATATACATATACATATACATATATATATATACATATACATATATGTATGTCTATTTTTTTGTGTGTGTCAGTATAAAAGAACGCATTGGAGATTTCCAAATACTCATTTTCCAAAAGATTTAATTTTACAGAGACATTTTTGTATTTAATTTTTTTTAAGTAACATATTACTGTAAGCAATTGACTACTTTTTACATGAAAACTTCATCAAGGCTGTCTGAGATCAAAAGCAAGGAGCCAACCAAAGTCTGCAGAAGAACTGTGGCAAATTCTCCAACATGCTTGGAACAACCTCCCTGCTGATTGTCTTATAGAACCGCAGGACAGCGTTGGCTATCTCAGAGAAGTGATGCAGTTTTAACGCCGAAGGATGGTCACAAAAAGTATTGATTTGATTCAGTTTTGAACTATTCTGCCAAATTATTAAAATGTAATGTAATATGTATAGTATGTTTATTTAGGACCTTTCATTGAATTACATCTTTGAAAGAATCTTATCTTTACAGAGTGTTATACAGGTGCCTAAGACTTTTGCACAGTACTGTGTATTCTTTTTGTATTTTCAGCCTTGTCTTTCTGCACTGCCGGAGACAGAATAGCTGTATGTGTTTCTAATCTGTGCTTATATATGCAAGCTGTCCCTGAATGAGCTGAGCAATCATCGGGAGGTAGATGGCCATTTAGCCTCATGTTGACCCCAAGCTAATTTTATGCCACATGGCCGGTTTCAACGATAAAATGGTGTAGCTAAGCTATCTTCTGCTTAATTCAAACGACCCACTCATCCTTATTGCTTTGTACGTCTGCCTGTGACCTTTATAATGTGTTTCTGTAATGTGCTAACGTCCTAGCTCACGGGCACGGTAGGATATTTTTAGCGGAGGAAATCATCCGGAGCTCCCCATGCTCAAGTGTAGCTAAAACCGATGTTTTAGATGTTTTAGCTACACTTGAGATTCAAACCCGCACCCTGCTGTGCGATCCTGGGTCTGCTCCTGTATAGCGGAGGGCAGGCTGCAGTCACCGGGCGTACCCCCGGGGCCCTTGCTGTCAGGGTGCTGCGTGTGGTCACGCACTGCTAACCCCCGTTAGCATATGCCTGGGTTTCTGACTGCAGAGAGCGGGGCCTGGTTCTGTGCGGAGTATCCTGGGACTCCACAGGCAGACTGCACCGAAAACGCCACATTTTTAAATTGTCAATCTCCAGTTTTAATCCCACGTTTACGCCAAGGGTCCACGCTAAAATTTAGTTTTCAGATTAGCGATGCAGCAGAAAAAAGAGATCACCTGCATCAGCCTCCATCTTCTGCATTATTAATCAGTCTTACTGATTTCCAGATTTTAGTTTACGCATCCTGGGAATTAAATGTCGTTTGAAGTTTTGCTCCTGCCGTTCCTTGTGGTTGTTAATGAGATTTTGGGAGAAATGTCAGTGCTGACCCGGGGGGGCTGCCTTTTTGGCTCAGGGAGAACACGACACTGGCGTCGGATTTGGCAACCTGCGCGGCTCTCGGCGCGCTAGCACGTCTTCCTCAAAAGCCTCGTCGTTTGAGGCGGTATCTCACCGTTACCCTCCATGTGAGACCGCTGCGGTACTTACAGGTATGACGTGCATCCTCCTCTGTTTGTGCCTCTGTATCGGCGCATGTCCGCAAGCCACCAATCGATTGGAAGCCTGTGAAGCAGAACCCAGAAGATTTAGGCCACTGTGCTACTTTTTTTTTTGGCAGCGAGGGCCTATTTCGGCATTTCTCCCATAACGTTGGGGGAGGTGCTGGGTAATTTTGGGGATGCGTGCCGCCTTTCCTGTGAAATGCTGGGGGAAGCCCTGCAGTGCATGCAGCTCTCATGACATTGATGTAACCTTAAAACACTCACTCATAATACTGAATAATACTGCAGTGACTCTGTAATACTGAATAATACTGCAGTGACTCTGTAATACTGAATAATACTGCAGTGACTCTGGGTAATACTGAATAATACTGCAGTGACTCTGTAGTACTGAATAATACTGCAGTGACTCTGTAATACTGAATAATACTGCAGTGACTCTGTAATACTGAATAATACTGCA
>NC_083777.1:5567500-5585000 GCF_963514075.1 Conger conger
CTGCAAAAGTGCTTAAAAATAGAGATGGCCAGAGCTGATAGCCTACTGCTCTGCATCGTTTTCATAACCCGGTCCACACAGCCGCGATCGTGATTTCTTTCGTGCGCTGCTGCCTTAATGAGTTGGCTCAGACAAAGATATTCCATGCACAAAAACGCCTGTACCCTGGCCAACCTGAACAATAGAAATGAATGTTATTCCCCAAGTTTAAACCCCACTGCGGTTTTCAGATGAGCTCTGCACGGGACAAGAACGTCAGAAGAGGAACAGTAGTCATCACACAGAGCTTAATGTAGGGGATTGCGTGATGAGAAAATGGCTGCACTCCAGCCAGAGGGATGGGGGGATAATGGAGAGAGAAAGTGGGGAAATGAGTGGAAGGTGCACTGCAGCTGTTTTCTCCTAACTGGGCACGATGCGTGGGTGGGTGCGGGTTCCCTTCTGGACAGTAGATAAGGTTTCTCAGCTTCATTGTGTTTGCTGCAGTGTAGCAATACACCCTGCAAAGCAGCCAATGGCTGTGGACAAGTGAAGGGAATTATGGGCTATGGATTCTGACGCAATGTCCCACTGGGCCACAGCTTTGTGTGTGCGCCTTTCTGTCTCTCTGTCTCTCTGTCTCTGTGCTTCGCTCTGTCTCTCTGTCTCTGTGCGTGTCTCTGTCTGTCTGTCTGTCTGTGTGTATGTGTGTGTCTGTCTGTCTGTGTGTATGTGTGTGTATGTGTGTGTATGTGTGTGTATGTGTGTGTATGTGTGTGTATGTGTGTGTCTGTGTCTGTGTCTGTGTGTGGTGAGAGGGAGAGCGTGAGCTGCAGTGTAGGGGGCAGTGTAGCGGACTCTCTGGTCGATACCCTGTAAATCAGTGGAGGCGAGTGGCTCTGCCCTACCTGCCTGTCACTCAGCCCAGCCTGGCCCGCCCCCCTCCTCTGTTCATTTATTAATATCCAGCACTCACAGGGGGAGGGGCTCGCCATCAAGGATATCACGGCCATTTCCACACACACACACACACACACACACACACACACATATACACGCACACACATGAACATACTCACTCTTCTCTCTCTCACACACACTCTTTCACAGACGGCAGGCTGTGTGGTGCAGTCCGTAGGGCAGCTGACTGTCGACTCATGTACAAATCCCCCCTGTGCTGGGGGTTCGATTTCCCTGCCCTGGAGCTGTGACCCCGTCTCCGTCCGTAACTCTCTCTGCTCCCTGTCTCCCGGTCTGAATAGAGTGGAAAATGAAAAGCAGGAACTCTGCGGAGCTCCTTCAGGGACTCCGTGTTTAAACTGCAGCGATAGCAGCCACACCCTGACTGGAGAGGAGTGTGAGCAGGCTGTGCTGGAATGTGAGCAAGCTGGGACAGTCTGAATCACCCGTGTACACTACTCAGAGACGCACACGTTCTGCTCTGCAAGACTTGCTACAGTCTGGCTGTCGTGCGTAATTTATGCTCTGTATATTTCCGCGTGTGTGGATGCATGCGTGTGAGTTTTGTTATAAGAGCTTCTGAAGCTGAACTGGAAATTGAGACAGTGGAAGGGGGGTTGGAACAGTTCTGGCACTCTGCCAGACTATACCCCCCTCCTCCTTCCTCTGCTCCGATAGAAACCTTCCCAACCACAGCACCGCTGACTTCCTGTGCCCGTGTCGGTTGGAATGGGGGAGGGGGAAAGTAGACTGATTTGCCTAAGGTCGGATCACAGCTCTGGAATGATCTGCATGCGAACAACCGTTTCATCAGTTTTTTATTATTTCTGACAGGAATTGCATGCTATTCTTGAAAGGACACAGTGTACAAGGCACTCTGGCATGGAGATAATAAACCCTGACATAAACAACACTGCATGCTGGGGGACTGGACATCACCGTGACCAGGGAAATGCACTTCATTACAGTTTTACAGGTTACAGAGTGCAAGAGAGAGAATCAGCTTTTCTAAAACCTGCGTACCTTCTCTAGTGCTCCCATTATTAATATGATACAGTATTGTATGTACTGTATCATATTAATAATGATACATTACATAATGTGTATTCTATCAGGTACATCATGTACTACATGGCCGTATGAGGGTGAAAATGTGCTTCTAACTCAATGCGGCTGCAGATTTGACTCCCGGGTTAGGCATAGCTTGAGTATATTTCCGTGCGTGTGAACAGACACGGTGTTGAAATGTGAAATCCAGGTTTTTACTCCGTGTAGGAGTTAGTGTTGTAAGCGGCAACCACCTGTAAGTGATGCACTCGCCTACATGCGCCAAGGTCTGGATTGGCTGAAGCCGCCGTGCAGTGGGAGTGTTATTCAGCCTTGCTCTCGCAGCCCATGGCTGTGCGGTCTGGAAGCCTGCAGGCTGCAGAAGTGCTCAGAATCTCAAGCCGCTCCTCTCACCTGCCCCATAGGCCCGGTCGTAAATGGGCTCGGTAAGAAGATTTGGCTGCGTGTCGTAGCTCTGCAGCGCATTGGGAAAACGGCCTTGTAGCTAGTAACCTTCCTATTGCAAATGTGCAATTTCCTGCAGTTATGTTGGACCCTGGAAGCGTAAGCGGCCGTTATCCAGTCGGTGTTCCGCGTAGGCCTGCCCGGGCTGGCACTGATGGGCCAAGCTCACGCTGGGCGAGGTTCTCTCTCTCTCTCTCTCTCTCTCTCTCTCTCTCTCTCTCTCTCTCTCTCTCTCTCTCTCTCTGTCCCCCCCCCTCTCTCTCTCTCTCTCTGTCCCCCCCCCCCTCTCTCTCTCTCTCTCTCTCTCTCTCTCTCTCTCTCTCTATAGCCCGGGACGACCCTGTAGGTCTGCCTGCGTGTCTCTGTTTCCACCTCCTCCGCCTGACTTCCAAAACACTCTTTCCTAATAGAACGCAGAGGCAGGAGGTTAATGCCCCGCTCGGCTATAACCGACAGCTCATTTCCTGCCTCTTCTCTCTCTTCTCCTTTTCTCCTTCTCTCTTTCATTCTTTCGCTCCGTTATTGACCTGACACGAATGATGAAGCGCTGCTGAACTGCGCACAGACATGTGGGAACGCAGGAAGCCTGCTTGGCTGCAAAATATTTAGGCGACTGCCTCGTGTTTCGGACGACGTATGCAGTAATGCAGAATTGCATCCGCAAGTCGCTTGTACTGTTGCAGCAAGGTGTCTTGAATGTTCCCAAGTAGAAATCATGGAATAATGAAGATAATCACATTTCTCTCAGAGTACCTAAGTGATCGGGGCTTGGGATTGGGCGGTTTGCAGGCTCCTCCCCCAGGAGGGGCGTGCCCATTGTGTCCCTGAGTGGAGCACTCTGGCCTCAGTTGGTCTGCGGTTGTGAGAACGGCTGGTTATGTAAAACCGGAAGTTGTGCAAGTCGAGAAGCCCAGAATAAGGCCGTGGAAGAGGAGGTCGCGTGTGCTCAGCTCTGTGGAAGAGGAGGTCGCGTGTGCTCAGCTCTGTGGAAGAGGAGGTCGCGTGTGCTCAGCTCTGTGGAAGAGGAGGTCGCGTGTGCTCAGCTCTGTGGAAGAGGAGATCGCGTGTGCTCAGCTCTGTGGAAGAGGAGGTCGCGTGTGCTCAGCTCTGTGGAAGAGGAGGTCGCGTGTGCTCAGCTCTGTGGAAGAGGAGGTCGCGTGTGCTCAGCTCTGTGGAAGAGGAGGTCGCGTGTGCTCAGCTCTGTGGAAGAGGAGGTCGCGTGTGCTCAGCTCTGTGGAAGAGGAGATCGCGTGTGCTCAGCTCTGTGGAAGAGGAGGTCGCGTGTGCTCAGCTCTGTGGAAGAGGAGGTCGCGTGTGCTCAGCTCTGTGGAAGAGGAGGTCGCGTGTGCTCAGCTCTGTGGAAGAGGAGGTCGCGTGTGCTCAGCTCTGTGGAAGAGGAGATCGCGTGTGCTCAGCTCTGTGGAAGAGGAGGTCGCGTGTGCTCAGCTCTGTGGAAGAGGAGGTCGCGTGTGCTCAGCTCTGTGGAAGAGGAGGTCGCGTGTGCTCAGCTCTGTGGAAGAGGAGGTCGCGGGCGCTCAGCGCTGTGGAAGAGGAGGTCGCGTGTGCTCAGCGCTGTGGAAGAGGAGGTCGCGTGCGCTCAGTGCTGTGGAAGAGGAGGTCGCGTGTGCTCAGCTCTGTGGAAGAGGAGGTCGCGTGTGCTCAGCTCTGTGGAAGAGGAGGTCGCGTGTGCTCAGCTCTGTGGAAGAGGAGGTCGCGTGTGCTCAGCTCTGTGGAAGAGGAGGTCGCGTGTGCTCAGCTCCCGGCCGCTCTGGTTAAGTCTCGCTCAGGTGACGCGACGCTGGCTGCCTCCCAGCATCCCCTGCTTCAGATGACAGCTCCGCTCAGCAGGGCTTCTTTTAGGCATTCTAACAGCCCGCCCCCCCCCCGCTGCACAGCCTGTCTGCCTGACATAACTCACCCCAATTGTCTCGTTGCTGAACTTTTTATTTTTTTTATTGACATTTTGACAACTTTTATCTGCGGATGTGTTGGGGGAAATGCGAGTCCCTTATTGACGGCGCCTCGCGAGCAGAGCTCCGCTCCGTCTGTCACTGCCTGTGGCGGTGTAAGCCACACTACTCTACTCTACTCTCTTACTCTAAAATATCCCCTTTCCCTCGAGTAGTATTACAGGGGGACTCCCCCCCCCCCCCCCCTCTGGACCAGAGTTCAGTCTGAGGCCATTCAGAATAATTTCTCTCGAATCGCTGATTGACACTTGTGAGTACTGGGGAAAACTGTGGAAGTTTAATCATTCAGATTGTGGTAGCTGGCAACACGCTCCGCCACAATCTGGCACTAACTGAAGCCAGTTTCTCAAAGACTGAAAGTAAGTGAGTAAGATTTCACTCCCTCTCTCCCTCTCCCTCTCCAGGTGATGGAGTATGAGAACAGGATCCGGGCGTACTCCACGCCGGATAAGATCTTCCGTTACTTCGCCACTCTGAAGATCATCAGCGAGCACGGAGACACAGAGGTCTACATGACGCCACAGGACTTTGTGCGCTCCATCACCCCCAACGAGAAGCAGCCGGAGAGTGAGTCCTCTTACCTCTCTCTTACCCCTCTTACCTCTCTCTTACCTCTCTCTTACCTCTCTCTTACCTCTCTCCTCCCTCTCCTCCCTCCTCTCTCTCCTCCCTCTCTCTCTCCCTCTCTCTCTCTTCCTCTCTCTCTCCCTCTCTTTCCCTCTCTCTCTCTTTCCCTCTCTCTCTCTCTCTCTCTCTCTCTCTCTCTCTCTCCTCTCTCCCCTGTCTCCTCTCTCCCCTGTCTCTCTCCTCTCTGTCCTCTCTCTCTCCCCTCTCTCTCTGTCCTCTCTCTCTCTCTCTCTCTCTCTCTGTCCTCTCTCTCTCTCTCTCTCTCTCTCTCTCTCTCTGTCCTCTCTCTCTCCTCTCTCCCCTCTCTCTCTCCCCTGTCTCTCTCCTCTCTCTCCTCTCTCCCCTCTCTCCCCCCTCTCTCTCTCTCCTCTCTCCTCCCTCATGAAATGGTTATAGATTTGCACTCCATTACGTTTCTATTGTAATTTGTGAAGTGCCAAGGGCCCTCGTCCCCTTCAGCATCTGGCCTGACCTCTGACCCCCCTCGTGGCCCTGCAGGGCGTTATGGGGGAGGGGCTGCAGCGCAGTGTCAGGTGTACGTGATTCACGGTCACCTTGCTCAGCAGTATACGAGCGCTCCCATTGGCCTCACAGGAGGGTCCCTGGATTCAGCCATCCGATTGGCTGGAAGTAGGAGATGGGGGGTGCCTTTGCTGTATTCATCAGTGGCTCTGACTGAGTGATCTCATCTGTCACCAGAGCTGAACAGCTGAAGCAGGCCAGGGTTGGACCCTGTTCTTCGTGCGAAGAGGCTAAAAGTGTGCCTGGGAACAGCTGTGGCCCAGCTAACTGTACCCGGCTCTACAGCCCTGTACAGAACAGGCCCTGCTCCCTCTGGTGTATAGTACCAAAAATATACATTCTATATCAGGTCATACTCCGCTTAATGCAAACAATGAAACATTCCAAAACAGGACGCATATTCATAACCTCGGGGTTGTGTGTGTTCAGCATTTTTTAACGCTGAGTGTTCAACGCAAGTGCGCACCTGTATCCAGGTGTGCGCTGTGAAGTGCTTATTGACTGTGCGCGTGCGTGTGCGCGTGTGTTTGTGCGTGCGTGTGTGTGTGCGCGTGTGTTTGTGCGCATGTGTGTCTGTGTGCGTGCGTGTGTGTGTGCGCGCGCGTGTGTGCGTGCGTGTTTGTGTGCATGTGTTTGTGCGTGTGTGCGCGTGTGTGCGCGCGTGTGCGTGCATGTGTGTGCACGTGCGTGTGTTCTGAAGAGGTTATTGGCTGTGCATGTGTGTGTTTGTCTTCCAGGGTGTGTCCCCACAGGAGCTCTCTCGCCCCCTGCTGGTTCAGGGGCCCAGGTGCAGGCGGTCTACATGCAGTCTGCCTGTCTCAGCAGTCCCTCCCGCTGTGTGAGAGACCTGACACAGCACGCTTTAGCCCCGTCTCTGCCCCCTCTCCCTCTCTCTCCCTCTCTCTCCCTCTCTCTCTCTCTCTCTCTCTCTCTCTCTCTTTCTTCCTCTCTCTCTTTCTCCCTCTCTCCCCCTCTCTCTCCCCCTCTCCCTCTGCTTTAAGCTTATTAAAGCAATACGGCTCATCCAGCGCGTCTGAGAGAGAGTGAGTGTAACCCCGGGGCTGGGAGATCTACGGTGTGATTATAGGGTTGTGGGAGGGGGGGGTCAGAGTGGGTCAGTCCCTGGACGTCCTGCTTATTCTAATGAGATCCTCAGACCTGACTGCCCTTTGATGAAATGCTCTCTGTTGTTTTCTGCCTGAGCGGTTATAGTTTTTTTTTTTTGCTTTTCATTTCGAGCGGCCCCTGGTCATGTAAGGATGAATGCTGATGAGCGCTCTTTAAACCGGCTTCGTCCGGGCGTCGCGTTCCTCCACCGCGCGAGGCGCCCCCCTCCGATACCGCCACATCGATACCGCTGCCTCCGCTCCATACCGATTGGTCAGCTGGGCGAGCAGCCGTTGAGCTGTCTGAGTGACGGTCGATCGGCTCGCCTGCATCGCGCGCCCGTGACATAATCCATGCGTTTCAGAAACAGGAAATCTTTCGCCCGCGATTCTGCAGTTTTCAGCAGTTTGGGGTGAGAGGGGGAGCTGAGGCGCTCTGAAGAGGGGCTCGTATTGATTACAGTCACCGCGTTATTCCTTCCGGGGGGACGGTTTGTTTCTTTCGGGAAAGGATGGGAGCGTTGGCTCGTGCAGAAATCGGTGAGGCGTGCTGGTGGGGTCAGAGGTCGAGGCTCAGGGTGCCTTGTGTTTTGGGGCGGCTCGTATTTGGGCTGAATAATGTAGCCCTGTTTAACAGGGACTGGGTTGTGGGAGGGGAGGTGCTGATGTTTTGACAGTTTTGAAGTTTGAGTTCTGAACTGTGGGTGACCTTCTGATGTCTGTGCTTTTCAGACTTTTATTCACACTCCTTTTCTGGAGAAATCCCCCCCCCCTCCTTCCTATGAATTTTATCTTATCTGTTCGGTTGTTTGTTATATGTCCTTGATATGCCCTGGATAAAAGCGTAATGTAATCTAACGAGACACTGACGCACACAGACACTCGCACACAGACACACGCACACACACCCTGCACTTCCCTCAGCATGAGCAAAAGATAAATAACCCAGTGCAGTGAGGAGGAGAAGAATCCAGACTTTCTTTAATTTAAAAAGCAGTGTCTTCAGAGCCCTTAATCCCTGTTTGATGAGAGAATAGGCCTGGACCGGCATGACAAGAGCCGTGTTCGCACCGCAGTGTTAGCAGTGTTAGCAGTGAGCCGGGGCGATCGGGAGTGATGTCACCGGGCGAGTGGGCGTGATGTCACTGGGTGAGCGGGCGTGATGTCACCGGGCGAGTGGGCGTGATGTCACCGGGCGAGCGGGAGTGATGTCACCGGTTGAGCGGGCGTGATGTCACTGGGTGAGCGGGCGTGATGTCACCGGGGCCATGGCGTGCTCCGAGTGGGGCTTGAGACCAGCCAGGATCAACGTGACCTCACAACAGCCCGCCCCCCTCCTTCTCCCTCTCCCTTTCTTTATCTCTCTCTCCGTCTCTGTCCCTCAGGGAACGACAGAGCGGCAAGCATTCCGAAGCTTATCCGCCTCTCCTGACTTTTATTTTTAATTATCACTCTCACACCATAGCAGAAGATATTAGCATTTTAGGTAGCATAAATGAGCACACAGTGCTTCAGGGCAGTATGTCATGTTACAGTGGGAGGGGGAGGTGGGGCTGCCAGGAACTCAAACCCTGGACCCACTCAGGCCATAAGAGACAGGCCCAAACTTTTTATATATATTTTTTTTCTGTAAAGTCTCTGTTCTTATTTCACACATTAAGAATGGTGTTAATAATGAGCTCACACTTGAATTGAAGCATGAATTGAAGACCTAGTGCTTGGAAATTATTTTAACACTCTCAGGATTCAAAACCCACTGTCCATCAGCCCTGAGTTCCACAGTGATAAAACAACTGAGTCTGTCTGAACGGCAGTGAGCCCTGTGTGTGTTTTCAGAAAGCTACATTTTCAGCTCTGGGTGAAAGATGATTTTACCTGCGGTTACATAAATAGGGATGGACATTTGTGCATACAAGATACAAAAGTGCAGAACAGTTTGATCCGTTGCTGGCCGTTCTGGGGGCAGGTGAGTGCACTCTTACCTTCGTGAGTAGCAGCGTTCTGTTTGGGTACTTGCATGCTTCTAACCAGATCTGAAATGGCACAGGAAGAGCTGCTTACAGCTCTGCGGTAGGACCCCTTGCTGAAGATCGCGAGAGTGATGTACTGTTCTGTTGGTTTTCACTCAGAAACAAGGTTACAAAACCTCCCGCTAACCTCCCCCGCGAATGAGGGAAAACTGTTAGCCAGCGTGTGTTCAACAGCTCTTGAAATGGCACAATATTCGCACAAACGAATAACATACAAATGAATGGACTCTGAGTGACGCCGGGGGTTAATTCGAAAGCGCTCCGATAAGGAAACATTCGTTAATGGGGGCTATTAATCACCGGGAAATGTTGGTAATTGCCGCAGGCAGCATAATGAAAGTCTACAGTTCTTGGTCAGGTAGTGGCCTGCCGTGAATCCCCTGACATGGATATGTGTGTCTGTCTGTCTGTTTGACCTCTTCACGTCTGCGTTCCTTCTCTCCGGTATTGTGTATTAATCATATCTTTCTCTTTTCTCCCTTCATTCCCCATGCCTTCTCTTGCTCCTCTCTCTCGTTTTCTCTCCCCCTCTTTTATCTCCTAGATCTGGGTCTGGATCAGTTCCAGGTGAAGCGGTACGATGGAAAGGTAAGCAGTCGGACCGTGTGTGTGTGTGTGTGTGTGTGTGCGCGTGTGTGTGTGTGTGTGTGTGTGTGTTTGTCCCTGCGTGTTTTCTGTAGAGTGACTCCAGAAGAATCTGTTTTAATGAAGCTTGTGTTCCTCTCCCTTGTTCTGGACACAGGGTTTCTGTCTGTCTCATCCTTTCTGACAGTCTGTGAGACCTCTTTGTGCCAGCTCCACGCGGCGTATTGCGGATACGTAATATGTGAATATCGGTGTTGGGGCGATGCTTCGTAGATGAACGTTGGTTCCTGAGGCTCCGCTGTGTCCCCTTCCCCCGTTCTGTGCACTTTCCCTGTGAGGAGGGCGGAGGATAGATTTGCTCAGAACCTATAAATCGTTGGGTCCGGCCCTGGGAATAAAATAACCGCTCGGGCCTTCCCTGTGAAGGCGTGTGGAGTATTTAGCTGCCGCTTGATGTTGGAGAGGTCCCCCGGGGCCCGGGGAATTAGACTATTGTACGAGCCGGAGATTTGCAGCTGGTCCACTTTAATCAATCACGGCTCATCCAGTTCTGCACAAGGACACTCCATCCCTCTTTCTGTAACGTCTGCTTCTCTTTCCGCCCCGGTTCGGGCTCGTGCGCCCATGTTTTAAAAGAGGCGGAGGCCAAAGGGTCAATCCGACACCCCTCCAGAGAGAAACGGGCCAATCCAGTGAGCGAAAATTGTTATCGGCTGTGAATTCTCTCACTATAGTTAATCTTTGAAGACATAAAAAGTATATATATATATTTAAGAGAAGAGCACTTTATGGCCTGTAGTGACTGTAAAACAAGTTTTACCTCACTTTGTAACCATTTGACGTACGCTAGCGTCTTGGAAAGGCTTGACGGACCAATTATCTTCACAAAGTGCGGCTAGCAAGCCCTGGCACACCCTGCGGGTTTAGGTGTTAGTCTGAGGCGCGCTTTCAGCCCGTAGTCTGGGCAACCCTACAGGGTCATTAAGAACCGTTAAATTTGTGAAGTGGGTTATTTGTCTGTAAGTACAAAGGATGAGTACTCAGAGGGACAAATGTGAAAGAAATCTAAAAGTAGTGGCCCATTCCTGCATCATTGACCCATATCCCTGCTGAAAATTCCATCTTAAACCAGCCTAAACTGGTCAGGCTGTTTTAAGATGTATTTCTCAGTGCTTTTAGCTGGTCGACCAGCTGTTCACCAGCTCACCAGCATCTATAGTTAGCTGGTCCACCAGTTTGACCACCATCTTACTCGACCAGCTTTGACCAGGTTTGTCCAGCTGGAGACCAGCTATTAACAGCTATTTAACCGCTTAAACCATCTTCAGCTAGCTTGGGTTCTTGGCTGGATTTTCAGCAGGGTTAAGAAAGTGATTGACAGGTGGGTTGCGTAATCGATTGGCTGTGGGCTGAGGTGAAAGGGGGTGACTGGTGCACGCGTCCCTTGGGATTTGGGGTCCGAGTCTCCTGAACTGGGCTAACGGGCCCACACTTTCTCTCCCTCACCTCTTCACTTCTCTCCCTGTCTTACAAGCCTTCCCTGGCCCTGGGTGCTGTGTGTGAGGACTGTTTGGTTGTTATTAACAGCGCTGTTCTACTGTGCCACCCCCAGCAGACCCAGGGTGCAGGGTGGGAGAAATAACCCTTCTGTAGAGACTTCCAGCTGTTCTGCTCTGAAGCCCGCTGAGTTAACCCCCCTCCCCTTTATTCCTGTCTGTTTTTATCTCTTGTTTTATTTTCTAGTTTCTCTCTCTCTCTCTCTTGATCCTTTGTTCTCTCTGTGTCCAAAGTGGGGACCCCATGTGCCAGATACCCTGTAGTTTGATGTGCCCTCATGTTAATCGGCGTGCAGGTGAGCAGAAGGCCCATTTTAAGAACGTGAGCACGCACATAAGGGCCCCTGTGAAGAGGGTGCTTGGCCTGGTTCCGGCCTGGTTCCGGCCTGGTTCCAGCCTGGTTCCGGCCTGGCCTATGCACAGGGAACCCTGACTACCAGGTCAAGCGTGTGCGTGATGAGCATGGCGTCGGGCCCAGCAGGGTTATGGCCCGTTACGCGGGCCTCCGTGGTGTGTGATCTCCTCATACACGCGCTGAGGATACCGCTAACATGCGTGGCCACTCTGGTCCCATTTTGATCATTTGTTTAAGCTTCTGCCAGCTCTCAGCCGAAACCACCGCTCTCAGTCGCCTCTCGACCCCGCGGCGGTTAATTTCACTTCACATCAGGGAGATTATTGTAATGAATTCCAAAAGCAGTTTTCTGAACCTCGCTGCTCTGTGCGTGCGCTTGCTTCATCTCCTGTCCTCTCAGTCTTACTGCGTAGTGGTTGTGGGCTCTGCAGTTAGCGTTAGCCTGTACGTCCCAGGCGTGTTAATCACGGTTTCTCTGTCAATTACTAAACTCTTCTTTCACTTGATAAGCTCTGTGCCCAATTTAGGCTGCTCTCTACCTCTCTACCTCTCTACCTCTCTACCTGTCCCTCTCGCTGCCTTTCCCTCTCTGTCACCATGTGAGAGAGACGCTCAGTTGTTCCGTGTCTTAATGCTGTGGTTCCTATTTTAATGGATTGTTTATGCTGGTGTGCTGTTCTCCTCATAACCAATAAATGCCTCCATTCTCTCCACCTCTCCTCCCTCACCCCCCTCCCCCGGCCTCCCCCCGCTCCGCCTTCCCGTACCCCCCTCTCTGCAGGACTTCTGGCAGGTATGGGGCGAGTGCCTACGCAGCATGCATGCATCTGAGCCTGACTGAGAACTGTGCACCGTTTTAAAGAGTTAGGCTCTGTCTGTGCCCTCTCTCCTGCTCTCTCCCCCTCCCTCTCTCCCTCTCTCCCTCTCTCTCTCTTTCTCGCTCTCTCGCTGCCGGGGGGTGGGGGGAGGGGAGCAGGAGGGTGTGGAAGTTCTTTCAGAGTTGCTGCTGCAGGTGACCTTTTTGCTATTCTTGTCCGAGGCAGTGTAGCAGAATGGTTGGAGAAGCAACGCTCTGGGTCCTGTTTCCTGGTCGGGCCCCGGTCTTGGGATTCCTGGTGTAAGGCTCTTATCCTGATTTGCTTAAGCAGGAATTGGACGCCTAACGCATAATTGTAAATTAAAATTAAAATGTAAATGTAAATGTCTCGCGCTTCGGCGATCTCTTTAAATGGACTCATGGCCCCAATTACGCCTACGTCCTCACAGCAGAGGACAGCAGTCCAGAAAAAACGCATTAAGCAGGCATCCCATTTCATTAAAGTCATTTAAATAGTACAGAAGAAACACCACGGAAAGTACATTAGCCTGCTTTTTAAGGAGTGGAATATTAGAATTATTATTTGCATGATTGTTTTGGGGGCCTGAGTTGGTGTGAATGCAGAGAGGCGTCGCGTTGTGTTAGTGTTAGCGTTAGCATCGTCAGGGTAGGCCTCTCCGGCTGAGGTGTGTTCTGTCTCCGTCAGGTGGGGGTGCAGTGTTTCTGACGTTAATCGCATCGCACCCTTTAGCCGGGGTTTCTCGTGCTGTTGAGAAGGCCTCTCTCAGCTGACGCTGGAAACCCCCAGAGCCTTGGAGAGCAGAGGGAGAATAGACGTGCGTTTCGGCTGCACGGGGGTGTGTGGAAGGCGACAGGTTCACACTCTGGGTTAGCAGTCATGCGAGGTGCGCTTCTCTGTATGGCACGGGAGGCAGGAGCCAGCTTGTTCCCTGCTGGTTTAGTGGGGTACGCTGGGTCAGTAGGGTACACTGCAAGACCAGTCTGAGACCACCCTGGGGGCGATGCAGTGTGAGATTATTCGGGTAGGGGCCCTGTAAGAGTGTCTTGTCCACTTCTTTGTTGTTGTTTTTGAAGGACTAATGAAAGATGGTCATTTGTCCGTTCTGCTCCTGCTGACTCTGAAAGAAAGAAGCTCCTCCCCTTTTCAGCCCCTCCCCCTTCTCCTCACTTCTGCCTTTTCTTCATGCTTTGGCACCGAAAGCTCCTTCCCAGCATGCAATGCCCAACGCTTGCGTTTCCAGGAGAGAATGTAGCGGTGGGCGTGGCGATAGGCGGCATGGCACCGCCTGTCTGTGCATGTTGGCATGACAACTCAGGGCTTGCCCGACACAGGAACTGTCTCTGCCGGAGACCGAACGCCGCTTACGTGGGTGTGCTTTCAAAAACAAAACAAATGTTAAAGAAATGATATTTTGAGAAACAGCCTTTGCAGCTTGCCCTGTGATGTCACCATGTTACTGGAGAATGAACTCGTGTCATGTTCCATTGCCTGGGAGGGAGGGGGGGGGAGGGAGGGAGGGGGGGCGGGCGGAGCCTGCCACCCGGAATGCTGAGGGAATCGCCGCCGTGGAAACCAGTCTGTTGTCTTATTGCTCAAGTTGTTGACCAAATGACCCTCTTTGACCTTTTAAGTTTCAGCGGGAACCCTTCAGAGGACACCAGGGGGCCCCTGTGGCCCGTCCCGGGAGGGTTGGGTTGGGTTGGGTAGAGGTTGGGTTGGGTTGGGATGGTGGGGGGGAGCATGCACCTCAGTTCATTGCCTCTCATCTCACGGGCAACTGCTGACCTCTGTTTATTGATCTCTGTGCTGTGTGTTGACATGTTAGGCTGATATGTGATATGATATGTGTGTTATATCTCTTTAGAGTGTGTGTGATGAGGGCAGACCCTGTATCTGCATTGTTTACATTACAAGGCTGTTGGCAACCGCTCCACGGAACACTGACCCTCACCAGTTCTCTCCAAACAGCCTTACACGTTCCGTTTCCACAAAGTACCGTCTCCTCCTGCTGGTGTTGGTGCACCTGCAGTGACCACTCAACACCCACTCAAAATGGCTGCTTCCACAAAAAGAAATGTGCCTGTTTTAGCAGTGGGTTTCAGTACACGTCAGGGGTTTCAAACTTAGGCGCTTTAGGGTGTATAACATTCTTGTTCTTTTTTTATTTTTAATTTAAATTTTATTTTTAATTGCCATTTGTCTCTGCCAAAATGGTACATTGTGCCGCTGGTTTGATGTCTGCGGAATGCACACCTTTGCAGGTGTATTTCTGGCTCTCTGACGCAGCCCAGTTCCTGTTTTACCCAATGTAGGCCACACGGCATTCTGGGAGAGCTGGTTCTGAGCAGAGGCCTGGTGTCTCTCGCCCGTGACCGCTGGTTAGCCTGCGGCTATGCGCTACGTTACTGAGAAGTATTGTGCAAGTGGTAACCAAGGGAACCCTGGTCAGCTTGAACTCGGAACACTCCTAGCACATTCGAAGCAGTTGGCGTTCTCCCCGTTTTGTGCTAATCACGGACGAGGTTTGAACCCAGCGATGGGATCCGGTCCGCATCCGCGAGAACGGCCTCTCGCCCCTCCGCCGTTTCCCCGCAGCCAATTACTGTAAAGTGGCGCGACTGTTTAATTGGTGCCGGTGCCTTCCGTGGCATTCCGTCCTCTAAAAGCCCGCATGAGCGCCCCTCAGTCACGATGTGTTCTTTCATTAAAGTCCCGAAACAAGGAAAATGGCCTAATTGGGGGAGAAAACAGGAGAAGCGCTCAGAGCTGAGCTGACTAATGCGGCCCGTGAGTTAAGCTCGCCGCGCTGGCTCCGCAGCGCCCGTGCCCTGAACGCAGCGCTGATCCGGACTGATGAAGCGGTTCCCACGTTGCCACGCCGGGTGTGTCGGGGTTTGTTTTCCAGAGCGAGCAGGTTGGAGAGGTCTAACAGCTCCTACGTTATGACGCCGGGTTTGTGAGGGTTTGTTTTCCAGAGTGAGCGGGTTGGAGAGGTCTAACAGCTCCTACGTTACGACGGCGGGTTTGTGAGGGTTTGTTTTCCAGAGTGAGCGGGTTGGAGAGGTCTAACAGCTCCTACGTTACGACGGCGGGTGTGTGAGGGTTTGTTTTCCAGAGTGAGCGGGTTGGAGAGGTCTAACAGCTCCTACGTTACGACGGCGGGTGTGTGAGGGTTTGTTTTCCAGAGCGAGCGGGTTGGAGAGGTCGGTCTGTGCCTGCCCATGCCTTTGAGCTTTCAGCCTGCCGGGCTCTCTGTGGGACTCATGTTCCAGTGGAAATGGCCTCTGGGCTGGGAGTGTCTGTCACACCTGCGACTCCCCTTAATGGTGGCGAGGGCCTGGTTCACATGGACCTCTCTCAGCACCTCTCACTCCGGCTGTGTGCGGGGTAAAGCCTGATTTATACTTCTGTCCAATCTACGCAGAGGCTACGACGCGTAGCTACATTTCTGGGGAGGTGAGCGTCAGGCTACGCTGGAGCCTCTGTGTAGATTCGACGCAGGAGTATAAATCAGGCTTTAGGGCCGGGTCTCGCCTGGCCTCCTGGCCCGAGAGCTATAGCGTCAGCGTGGTTCCAGCCCGTGTCGGCTCGCCAGACATGACTGATCTGCAGCCAGGGTAGGGCTCTGGAAAAGGCCCAGGACCCAGCCTGGGGTTTGAGTTTGTGTTGTGCCTGGGGGTGTGGGGCCGGAGGGGGGAAGGCTTCAGACGGGCAGGTCCCTCTCCCGGCACTACCGGGTCTTTTTTTCCCGCATCTCCCGGGAAACGGGGGCGAGTCCATAAATCTGCTGGACAGGGATCAAGTGCAGCAATCTGTGAGGTCCCCTGGGGGCGGGCGCTGGAGCGCTCCGAGCGGAGGAGACGGGCACACGCTGCCCTTTAGAGAGAGCGGGTGTGGGAGGATGCCGTGTGCTCGGGGGCACAAACCTCGCTCCTGCCGCGCGCAGAGACCCGGGCGGGCCTGATGGTTTTCTAACATCGCTTCAGAGTGACAGTTAATTACCCGTTTTTCTTTTTTGTTCAGTTACTCAGTTGTGCAGAGCTGTGGGTTTGTAGAAGGGGAGTCTGGGGGCAGGGGGGCGGGCCTGGGCCGGACTCTCACGCTGTCCGTCATGTAGAAAATGGGGATAGAGAGAGGGATAGAGTGATAGAGAAGGTGACAGAGAGTGGACAGAGAGTGGGATAGAGCGAGTAGGGATAGAGAGTGAAGGATAGAGAATAGGAATAGAGAATATGGATAGAGAGAGGGATATAGAGTGGGGATAGAGAGTAGAGATATAGAGAGTAGGGATAGAGAGTAGAGATGGAGAGAGTGGGGATAGAGAGTAGAGATAGAGAGAGTGGGGATAGAGTAGAAATAGAGAGTGGGGATAGAGAGTGGGGATAGAGAGTGGGGATAGAGAGTGGGGATAGAGAGTGGAGATAGAGAGTAGAGAAAGAGAGAGTAGGGATAGAGAGTAGAGATAGATAGAGGGACAGAGACAAAGGCAGCTGCTGCTATTCCCTTCCTGGCTGTGTTCCTCCAGTCTCCATAGCGACAGCTGCATCTAGGACACGCACAGTTGCTCAGTGCCGTCCTTCAGTGCCTCTCTGTTAAGATCCACGTGTGCGTTATTGAAGGTGCGACTGAACACAGCACTGCCACTGAGCTCAGCAACAAACAACACGAAGTACCGTGCACAAAGACTGGTGAAGTGAATAGCCCAGCATCTAATCACAGTAATCTGATCAACTCAGAGTAATGTGATATAATGGTGCACCTGGTAACAATAACAGAGACGGCTGTAAGCAAGAGGCAGAATATAGACAATAATGTCTGATACAACATTCATTAACACACACGCGCACACACACACACACACACACACGCAGGCTGATATATTCCCCAGTTCATCTATAATACTCTCCCTGAGTTAGCTGGGCTCGGCTAGCTGATCATCATTAAAGGGCTCATTAAACTGCAGGACTGCCCAGCTCTGCGTTTGGGAGAGTACAGTGGTGCAGTTGTGTACCTGCTTCTGCACGCATCAGACCAGAGGCCTGTTCCACCAGGAGCACGGCTATGTGGTCAAAGCCCCCGGAGAGGGCTGAGGAAGGTAATAAAAGCCTCACATAATTAATCAAATCATTCGCTCTCTCTCCACGCACACTTATCTTTGTGCCCTGTCGTTCTCCCCATCCCTCTGTGTTCCAAATAACCTGTGCCTCCGAGTGCGTTCTGAAGATGTAGTTTCGATCAGCCACAAGTCCAATTGTCGCAACCATAACAATAACAATAACAATAATAATACATGGAATTGATCGTGTTTTTTGTGGTCTCAAAGCATTGCATAACAGAGGGGGTAAACATGCCTTAACCACAGAAGCGTTGCCCCCACCTGCTGTATGGCAGCCATTTTGAAACCGAATTAGGTGGCAGGTTGGGAATTTCGCCTGGACACCGGTGAACCCCCTACTTTC
>NC_083777.1:5590000-5657500 GCF_963514075.1 Conger conger
AGACGCTGGTGGAGAGAACCAGGCCGGTACAGACTGTCAGACCTGGGTGAGCAGCCTGAGTGGCTGCAGTGAGCAGTGCTCCTGATGCAGTCAGTCAGTACAATGAAGGCTCTGGAGTGGGTCTGTTGAGAGGGAGGCGGGTCCACTGAGGTACTGCTCGATTGTAAGGGCTGACCCTTAAAAAGAAGTGGCTGGTTTTTCTGTTTCACCCGTTCTCCGAGTAGCACTTAATGGGATGAATTATTGGGCTTGATTGGTCCAAATTGCCAGCGCCGGAGGCGTTGGAACGAAAGGAACAGGAGGCGTGCAGTTAATCCGCAGCGCTACGTGCTTCCGGTTAATTCCGCGCGGTCCGGCAGCGCTTCACTGAGGGCGCGGGGACGGGGTGCAATGCCTTACTCCGTTACACTGGCCCTCTCTGGCGCCCCCCGCAGGTGCAGAGTATAATCCGCTCCCAGACCAGCATGGGAATGCGTCACCGCGACCGGTCCACCACGGGCAACACGCTGAAGACGGGCGGCTGCAGCTCCGCCCTCACCACCTACTTCTTCGGCGCCGACCTGCGGGGGAAGCTCACCATCAAGAGCTTCCTGGAGTTCCAGAGGAAGCTGCAGCACGACGTCCTGAAGCTGGAGGTGCGTGAACGCCTACACGGCCATACACGCACATATCTACACACGCACATATCTACACACACACATATCTACACACGCACATATCTACACACGCACACGTCTACACACGCACACGTCTACACACGCACACGTCTACACACGCACACGTCTACATATGCGTGTATGCATATATAAGCACACACATGTATAAATATATGGCCATACACATGTCCTCACATACACATGCACATATACATATGCAGCTATTGATATTGTACTTCCCTCTAGGGTCTTTCAGCGCACTTACCCCTGGTTATGGGTATGGACGTCGCTCTGGATAAGAACGTCTGCCAAATGCGATTTATGTAATGTAATATGCGTGTATGCATATATAAGCACACACTTGTATAAATATATGGTTATACACGTCTACACATAGACGTGCACATATGCATATATAAATTACATGTCATTTGGCTGACACTTTTATCCGAAGCGACTTACAGTTGATTTAGAGTAAACAGGAGTAATGCAGGGTTAAGGGCCTTGCTCAAGGGCCCAAGGGCTGTGTGGATCTTATTGTGGCTACACCGGGGTTCGAACCACCGACCTTGTGGGTCCCAGTCATGTACCATAACCACTGCACACACACGTATGCGTGTATGCATATATAAGCACACGTGTATAAATACACACACACACAGTGTATAACTCCCTTTCTCTCCTCAGTTTGAGCGGAATGATCCGGTGGATGGGCGGATCTCTGAGAGGCAGTTCGGGGGCATGCTGCTGACCTACAGTGGAGTTCAGTCCCGAAAGCTCAAAGTCATGCAGAAAGGACTCAAGAAGATGTTTAAGGATGGCCAAGTATGTCCCTGTACACACACACACACACGCATGGACGCACACACACACACACACACACACACACTCATTTCGACTCCTCGGCTCTGCACTTTCTCCATAAACCTGGGCCTACCATTTCAGCGGCTGCGGTGTTTGTCTAGCTGCTCCTCCGGGTGTTTGTGTGTGAGAAACCGTGTTTGATGGGCTGAAATAATCTAAGCTTCAGGAGGGCAGCGAGAGCCCTCCCTCTCTCCCCCTCTCTCCCTCTCTCCCTCCTTCTCTCCCTCCCTCCCTCTCTCCCTCCCTCCCTCCCTCTCTCCCCCTCTCCGCGTGGCTGTGCAGGCTGTATGGTACGGCACGCTGCCTGTCTGCTTGTCAGGCCCTCCCTGGGGCCGCCGCTGAGGCTTCTGGGACACGAGCAGACGGGGCCCCGTGAGAAACTGCAGAGAGAAATACAGATACAGCACTGAGTGCATGTGACTCAGCACTGAATTAAGAGCATTTGGAAAAGACGACCTTATTACTCATAAATGAATGAGCACCCATCCTGTTAGGGTCTGAACAGTCTGTACCCAAGCTCATTCTGTGAGCTGATTGATGTGGAGTGCTCAGATTAAAGCACCAGGTTCCTCAATGAATGGAGCCTGACAGATCAGCTCCTTCTTTTGGCAGGGAATCACCTTTGACGAAGTGGAGAACTTCTTCACGTTCCTGAAGAACGTAAACGATGTGGACACAGCCCTGAGCTTCTACCACATGGCAGGAGCCTCCATCGACAAAGGTACCCATCACCACCACCCCCTCCCTCTCTCTCTCTCTCTCTCCCCCTCTCTCCCTTTCTTCCTCTTTCCCTCTCTCTCTTTCTCATCCTCCCTCCCTCTCTCTTTCTTCCTCTCTCTCTCTCTCTCTCTCTCTCCCTCTCTCCCTCTCTCTCTCCAAATATGTCGCCCTGCATGGCTATTGCTCGTCCATGGAGCTTGGCTCATCCATGTAGAACTGGAGCTCTTTCTTCATCCCCCTTTCCATTCCTCCACCCCCTCCCCCCCCCCCCTGTTTAACGGGCAGCCTGCCAGAGCTGCATGACCCCCCCCCCCCCAACCCAGCCCCCCTGGCCCACTTTCACTCCCTCATTTACTGGATAGGAGCAGGTCATGGCTACACTGCCCTCTGTCGAATGGTGCACGTCAAGCCTTTTCCTACAGATGCCTCCCAATGAAAACCACAGATGATGATAATAATAATGGTTTATATTAATTTAATTGTGTCTAACACGCCATTATCCAGAGGGTCTCCCCATAGGTTGTGTGACGTTTTTGAGATTTAATAGTTTTCAGCACATTGTCAACGATTCAGCGCTATAATTGCATGTGAGCGTGCAGATAGGGGTAATGAAAAAGCTGGCTTTGTGCTGTGTGAACACACAGGCATTGTAGCAGTCGTCTTAGTGCTGATTGCGGCCGGGGGTAATTGAATCTGCCGTTTCCCCCCGCTGTTTGTCTGATTGCATTGCCGCTCACATCTGGACAGCCGGTTTGGCTGCACGGTGCCCTTGACTGTCTGGTCTATCTGCTGCTCTTCAGAGGGCCGGTGTGGTGTCTGCTGCTCTTCAGAGGGCTGGTGTGGTGTCTGCTCCTATTGATATAAAATGAGGGTCGAATAGAGTCAAAGTGCGATAGATGGCGGTTATGGATTATTTCTGGAGTCCATCTTTCAGCTCTACCTGTGATGTCTCTCTGAAGTGGAGACACCTTCCTGCTGTCTCTCAGTGATGTGTTTCTGCAGTGGGGAAATCTCCAGACCATGGCTGCTTCCTGCAGTCTTGCTGCACTGGGGAAGAGCTTTCAGGCTCATTAGTCAGGATCACATTGAAGTGCTGCATCCACAGCTGATAATCGAGATGCCTTTTCTCTCTCTCTCTCTCTCGCTCCCTTACTTTCTGCCTCTCAATTAATTCAGCATGCTGTACTGGCATGAAATACCACATTTTAACCAGTGATTGCACACTAATTATAATAATGACAACCATAACACAAAAACAGGCTGATTAAAATTTTGGAATGGAAACGCAATAATCAGTTTTTAACACCTAGATTTTTTTTTTTCTGATTTGTCGGTCTCCGCCTCTCCTTCACTAACTCACACGCAGGCTTAATTGGCGCCGGTGAGCGTGCCTGTTTGAAACGAGCAGCTGCGGGTTTCTGAAGACTCGCTCAGCTGCGTGTGCAGTGCTGCTCTAACGCGAGACCGCGGCGGTTTGAATTTCCGTTTACAAAAGCGCTCGAGCACGGCTGACCCTGCCACGCTTTCGAGCGGAACTCTTTAGCCGCGTACGCCTGCCTTCCTCGTCCCTGTTTCTGTAAATAAGCCGATGCAGTTACTGCTTACGGAAGTTACTGATTTCTTTCAGAAAGCTGTAGCACAACTGCCCCCGTTACGGAGAAAGTACAACAACATATCGATCGATACTCGTCATGTGTAGACCGGGCAAACGTCACTTCAAGTAAATAAAAAACGGTTTAGTAAACGTACAGTTTAAACAATACTCTGGTTAATGATATGAACTGTATTTTAACAATGGGTGTTTGTATTTGCCTGCGTATGAGAGCGAGTGTGTATGCAGTCTGGTTGCTGTGGAAACACCCTGACTCACCTCAGCTTTAGCTGGTCTTTAGGTAAAATAGCCCCAGTTTGCCTTAGGTTAACTAAACCCTGTTTAATGTTTCAGTATTTTAGTTTCTGCTATATTAGAAAAGTCCAGAAGGGACGGGGGAAAAGACTTTGTGTGATTGTGCCAATCGATCTGCTTCTTTTTGTCTCTCCCTCTGCGTCCTCCACACAAAATCAATGCTGAATTAATGCTCTTTATCGAGGCAGGGGAGATGCCTCATCACTCAGCTTTCATGCCATTTTTGTTCTGCTCTGACCCAGAAACCCTGCTCCCTCCCTCCCTGATAAAGTCAAGATCTCCCGCTGACATGTTTGGTTGCTAACCAAGCATCTCTAGTCCTCTGTGACGTGCAATATTGGTTTCAATTGCCAGCAAGGTCTTGTGTAATGATGTGCTGCCATGTTTTTAGTGTGCCTACTGCAGGTGCGGAAGAGCCCACACAGAAACATTTAACACTGCTGTCATTTCACTCGCCCTCTTCCCCTCTCTCCTCCTCCCCCTCTCCTCTCCTCCCCTTCTCCTCCTGCCCTCTCCTCTGTCTCCATACTGCAGCCACCATGAAGCAGGTGGCTCGCACGGTGGCAAAGGTTGAGTTGTCGGACCACGTGTGCGACGTGGTGTTTGCGCTCTTCGACTGTGATGGTGAGTGCTGTTCTGATTCAGCTGTGTGTGTGTGATAAAAGCAAGATGTCAAAGCAAAGTCAAGATGTCTGCAACCCTCATAACCTACTCTGATATAGGCTATTAACTTCGCGAAACTAAAACTTTTTTTTTATGCCCTCAAAGAACGGCAAAAACTCCTGGCACATCTTGTCCTGGTAAACTGGCCAAAAGACAGTGCCAGGATCCACATTTTTAGTGTTCCGCAGGCTTCAGTATTCTCACTCTGAGCAAACCTTTCCAGAGGACTGAGAGACATAAATATGTGCTGAATGCTGCAAGCACAGCATGTGCGTGTTTGCTTATGATAGTGAGCGTATTGCTGAGTACTTTGTGCTCTTTCAAAGCAGGTTGTGGTTAACCCCCCTCCAATTGTGTTTGGTTGTCAGGGTGTTGAAACAACATATGGTCACTGTTTTTTTGTGTCCGTCTTCCTGTCGATTGTGCGTGCGTGTCTGTGTGTGTGTGTGTGTGTTGTATGGGGGTACGTGCATCTGTGTATGTATGTGTGTGTATGTATGTATTGTGTGTGTGTGTATGCGCATCTGTATGTGTGTGTGTGTATGTGTTGTGTGCATGTCTGTGTATGTATGTATGTTTGTGTATGTATGCGTATGTATGTGTGTGTGTGTGTGTGTGTTTGTGTGTATGCATGCGTCTGTGTATGTATGCATGTGCTCACCTGCGCTCTCCCTCAGGTAACGGGGAGCTGAGCAATAAGGAGTTCATCGCCATCATGAAGCAGCGCTTGATGAGGGGGCTTGAGAAGCCCAAGGACATGGGCTTCACCCGGCTGGTGCGGGCTATGTGGAAGTGTGCCCAGGACACGGCCTGGGACTTCGCCATGCCCAAACAGCAGTAGGGCAGGGCGGGGCGGGGCGGGGAGGGGCGCAGTGAGGGACTACACACAGCTACGAAAGGTGACCTCCACCACACAACTTCCCCAGGTTAAGAAGAGAAATACACCGTGATCCAATTGAACTCATTAGAATGGGAATTCTGTTGGGAACAGTTGATCGTGCGGGTGTGGCTCTGTGGATGATTTACACAGGAACTGGAGGGGGCTGCTTGGTGAAGTCTGCTTTTCAGTGCGTTCTAGAGCTCCTCTGCACTGAAGACACTATGAGTAATGGGACTGTGTGCACATTGGGGTAGGCAGAGTTTCGGCAGGCAGAGTACACTTCGTACAGCTGCTTCAGGTTGCTTTGGGATTATTTTCAGTGTACACTGATATTTACCCAGAATGCTTTGTGTTAATATATTATATGATAATGTGTATGGCTGTAAGTGAATGTGTTTCTAAGACTGTAAAAAGGCTCTATTAAAACACTTTTTTCCAAAAAAATCTTTTTTTTTGTTGCATTCTTTAATCTGTCTGTGACTGTTTTTCTGTACTTTCTGGAACGGAATGGTCTCCTTGTGTTCGTTGTTTTTCTGCACAAGACTTTGAGGATTGCATTTCTCATTAAATTGTATTTATTCCAGAAAGCCTCATTGCCAATTAGTTGGTTTGAACAGCAAACAGGTTACAGCAGGATTAGACTGGCTGATTTGCATATATTTGTCAAAGAATGTAATCCAGAACACGGTAGATGTGTGTGAGCATATGGCTAAAACTACTGGAAGAAGGCAGGCACCATGAGAGTTAAGAGGTGGGTGAGTGGAGAGGGGATAATTTGTGTGAGAGAGAGAATATGGCTACACTGTAAGAGGGCAGAGAAGAGTAAAGAGGTGTGGGTGTGTGAATGGAGAGGGGATAATGTGTGTGTCAGTGGAGGGGGTACATAGAGAGTGTGTGTGTGTGTGTCAGTGGAGGGGGTACATAGAGTGTGTGTGTGTGTGTGTGTGTGTGTGTGTGTCAGTGGAGGGGGTACATAGAGAGTGTGTGTGTGTCAGTGGAGGGGGGTAGAGAGAATGTGTGTGTGTGTCAGTGGAGGGTAGAGAGTGAGGGTAGCAGTAGTCAGCAGTTCTATCTAATTGAAATGGATAGGATGGGCAGCCCTCTGCCTCCATCTCTCTGCACACTAAATGAGTGGTCTGTCTCCTCTCTGTCTCTCTCTCACACACACACACACACACACACACACTCTACCCTCTCCACTGAGACACACACATAGTTCTTACAGTGAAACACACAAAACTGGACATAACTGGATCTCTCACACACCCAGTGAAGCAGGTCTCTCTCATATACACACACACGTACGTGCACTTTCCTCTCAAGACCCGACCACACACACATACACCGCCTTTCCCCAACATACACACAAGTTAAGCGGTGCTAGCATTGCTGGTTCATTAGCATTTATCGCCCCGCTTGTGCAATCACAGTGAGGGTGCAGCCCCAATCAGCAGGGCTTTTTGGACCACCTGTGACAGAACTGCACTTCCAGCCATCACGCAAGAATCTGGCAAAAATGTGACTGAGCAAAATCTCAGTGCGGCGGACGGTACTGCCAGAGGTGACGCTAATTGTCAGTGTGAAACGAGAGCTAGCAAGCTCAACCCCACCCCCACCAGTTCAACCCAATTACAGTCACCAGCTGGAGGAGCTCCAGTCATTTATTGCGCCTCACAGTCCAGCATTCGGCCTCTGGAAGGAGCTGACGCTGCACTGGGTCATCAAGATTAGTCTCATATATATTCCGTTACGTTCAACCGTTAATTCAGCCTCGCGTCGTGAGCCAGAACTCCCCCTCCGATAATGGATTGGGAGCGCGTGTACGCATACACCTTCACAAAGGCTAGTGTGTACGCTCTCTCCACCCGAGTACAAAACATCTGCCCCCGCTTTGAGAGTGACCCCCCGGTCCCGTGTGCACACCTGTGTACAGAGACCCATCGTCTCGGACGGGGGAAGCCAGACATTTCGCGCTGAAGTCAGCAGTCCTGGCTAAGAGCCTTTCGGAGACGAAGGTTCGCTCTGAAACAGAGCGTGACGGCATCGGGGAAACTTCTCTTCACTGTAGCATGAGGAAAAGGCACCATGCCCGCAGGGTTATGCTTGTTGTGTTGCTGCCACCTAGTGGGAGAAGCTAGTCATTACCAGAAAACCCCCATTGTAACCAGGTTTTGGAAGCTTCCATCATTACTGTATGTGGGTCAAGGAGCAGCTCTACATAATGGTTCTCGTGCGTTTACATCAGAAGCACAAGCATATTAAAACAGTCTTTGGCTCGGAGTGCAGGAAGCAGCCACAGTAATGTTGCGGATCGGACTTCCTGATCCCCATTTTGTAACCAATCTGCCACTCGGGGGCAACGATGCCAGTAACAGCAGGTCCTTCTGCTGAATAGTTCAGAGGCACTTTACAATAGCTTATTTTTGCCTCTTCGTGTCCTTGTCTCCTTTACTGCCTCTTAGCTCCACCCATCAGAGAAGGCAAGGAAAGGACGTGAGGACGGAGGAATCGAGGACACCTTCATAGCTTGCTCTTCCAAGCGTCCGTTTGACGGCACGTCAGTTACAGGCGTGGCAGACATACCTGTGGATCCACCTCTCCCCAGCATTTATGCGTCACGTGTTCTGAAAAGACACTCAAAGGTTGGAATGTCCTTAAAGATGGCGGACCTCGATCGCTTTCAGGGTCAGTCGAGGAACGAGGATAAAGTAAGGGATTGGAACGAGCCGCAGGGCTTTGTGAGCTGCACTATGATGCGAGACCCTTTTCCCAGGGAGGTACCACACGGTCCTCATTATCACACCGGCCCCAGCCGGGGGTCAGCGCAGTGCTTACAGCACCTGTACACCTCTACGCACCTGTTCTCCAGTACACACACACACACACACACACACACACACACACACACACACACACACACACACACACACACACACACACACACACACACACACACACACACAAAGACTTAATTTGTCAGGTCTTTAATCTCAGCAATAAGAATGAATATCATCAGAAAGGGGGGGCAGAAACAAAACGTACAATTCTAAAGTAAAAGAAATATAATTTTCGACATAATTAAAAAAGAAAGGATAAATGTAACCCTGGACTGGAGCCCTGTGGTGGCACACAGACCCCTGCACGCACAGTACACAAAATGGCTGCCCCACTGAGAGACAGGACAGAGACCCCTGCACACACAGTACACAAAATGGCTGCCCCGCTGAGACAGGACAGAGACCCCTGCACACACAGTACACAAAATGGCTGCACCGCTGAGAGACAGCTCGCTCGAACCAACAGAAAACCAAGGGCAGTGTAACCAAGCCAACGCAGAGTGACTTCACTATCAATCACTGGTGTAATTCACAGATAATATGGCTTCTGATTAAAGCAAAACTAATGTTCTCTGCACCCAAATTAGTTTAAAATACACAAACATGTAAAAGAGTGTTTTAGACCGAGGACACTGCTAGGGGAATGAGCCGTGAGAAGCTCCTTACCAAGACACTAATGAACCCGTCTGCAATCTACACAGTCACGCCCCATTTCCCTTACTCCATAAATAAACGAGAATAAAACGTGAAAAACGACCTTGGGCATGCTATACATAAGCACTGAAAATAAAGACTAATCACTAGAAAACTGAAGAGGGAACTGTTTTTTTTTTTTTTAACTCATGGGCTTCACAGGGAAATAAAACGGAACCGTTTCTGTTAACCACACAGCAATGTGGGAGCTGTGAGAAGAGTCCTCTTCCTAGGGCGCCACCTCCTGGCTCCGGGCTGTAAGTGCAGCCAGACGACAGGTCTGAAGGCTGCAGCGAGTCCCCTGCAGTTCCCCGGTCCACTTCACAAAAAAAGCCACTGACTAACCATCAAAACTACACTGAAACATCAGCTCTGGCTCAGCGTCAGGGTGCCCCATGTTTCACAGAAGTCATGTTGGGGGATGGGGGTTGAGGGGGCTAAGGGAGCCCCTCTAGAGTCTGGGGGAAAGAGGTATATGATACAGGGGGCATGGCAGGGTGCAGTGGGCCTTCAGTCACTGTCGAATTTGATGGAGTTGACGCCGGTGGAGATGGCCCCGCCCCTGTAGCTGCCCCTCTTCTTCTTGGTCTTCTCGTGACGGAAGGACTTGCCCTTGGTGAAGCGCAGCGTGTCGTTGGCCCTCTGGCCCCAGTCCCCGTTAGCCCCCATCTTCAGGAGGAGGACGAGAGGGGAGAGGGGGAGGGAGGAAGAGAGAGAGAGAAGGGGAGAAAGGGAGAGATAGAGAGAGAGAGAGAGAGATAGAGAGAGAGAGAGAGAGAGAGAGAGAGAGAGAGAATGGGGGAGAGGGAAGAAGGGGGGAGGGAGAGAGAGAGAGAGAGAGAGAGAGGGAGAGAGAGAAGGGGGAAAGGTGGGAGAGAGAGAGAAGGGGGGAGAAGGAGTTACTAACGCCCACAGGCTGAAGCAGTGTTCAGCGTGCCCACGCCATTTTACACTAATTACAGCACTTACTCAGCGGCAGGGAAGCCACGCTCCGCCATAAATCTCTGCCCTTTTCCCAAAATCATTACCCAAAGCTGAACAAGTGCGCAATGCTCACGAATGCGCTGAATAAACAGAAGGGAGCACTTTTAATCAACAGGGTGCTGCTGGGGGGGAGGAGCCAGCAGCCACAGGCCCGTACCACAGTCACACGCACAGGGCCCGTGACGCAGTCAGACGCACACGCACAGGCCTCGTTAGCATGCTACGGCACGGCTGCGTGTGTGCGGAGTACTCCGTGTCTCACCTTGGCGTCGAAGGAGTTGTCAGCCAGGCGGGGGTCTACTTCCACTTCCTCGTCCCTGATTCTGCGGAACGGAACGTTGGCGGTCTGAAGAGAGGGCACGAACACAGTGAGCCCGTTACACAGCCACAACTTTACACAGCCACAACATGCACAACCGCATCCATAACTCACTGGCTGAAGCCCCATAGCTCACTGGCTAAAGCCCCATAGCTCACTGGCTGAAGCCCCATAACTCACTGGCTGAAGCCTCATAGCTCACTGGCTGAAGCCCCATAGCTCACTGGCTGAAGCCCCATAGCTCACTGGCTGAAGCCCCATAACTCACTGGCTGAAGCCTCATAGCTCACTGGCTGAAGCTCCATAACTCACTGGCTGAAGCCCCATAACTCACTGGCTGAAGCCCCTTAACTCACTGGCTGAAGCTCATCCTCCAATGGAGAACATTCACGACATGGTGGCCCAGGCCATCACAACCAAGTATTTCACATAATGCTTCTGGCCAGTCAGTCACTTAACATGATACATATGCGTCCATCTTAAATTGACATTAAATGTGTTAGCAGCATAATGTCCAGTTAATAATCAAACATAAATGTATGAAGAGCTGTATAATGGTTAACATCAACAGTAGTTAGACTAATTTCAGACCTGAATTTTTACGATTATGAGAACGGTCTTCTGCTTTTCGGGGTTACTGGTTACTTAATTACTGAATTAATCAATTACAAAATTACACAATTCTCTGCTGCCTGAGGTCTGGCTGTAACTGGCTGTTGTTTGTAACTGGCTGTTGTTTGTAACTGGCTGTTGAACGAAAAGAAAAACCAGCACACCCTGGGGTCAGGTTTGGCATTAAACCATTTCAAATGAACCGGTGTTCTGTGGACCTAAACCTGTGACCAGAACCCTGGCACTGCAGAGGCCCTGGAACAGGATGCATTGACCAATCAGCAGCCAGAACAGCTGGTCAGCAGGTCCCAGGGTGCAGTACCTTCTGCTTGGCCTTGGGGAAGGAGTGCGGCGTGACCGCTGAAACCTTCTTCCCTTTCGGCGTTTTATCTTCCGCCTTCTCCTCCTCCTCTTCTTCACTTTCCGACGAAGACTCTGCGTCTCGTTTCCTCTTGCCGTTTGTGCCTGTTGTCCCAGAACAAAGTTAAAAGGGAAATTAATGTGAAACTTCATTCATTCTGAATAAATCACTTGGGAACAGCGGATTTGATGAAAACATTTCCATGTTTTTACATTTGGCTTTTCATCGGACTTCACCCGAGGCACTCAAAGCGGTTCAGGATTTAGGAGAGCACACCAAGACAATTAATCCTACAGAGCAGATTCACTGGGGGTTGGGAGGCCGGGGGTTCCTCTACCGCATTACTGAAGGGCACATTACACAGGGATTATGGACTGAATAAGAAGCTAGCACAGTGCTGCCACTTCATCAGGCTCAGAACAAAATAAAGGATTTTATACTGGAACACAAAAACAAGAGTGACCTTCTCAGCGGCTGAGCTCTGTTTCAGGCCGGCGAGCTCTCTTCTATAATTCCCCAAATTACAGAAAACGAGACGAAGGCGACAATTCTAGATCACCCACCAATGGTAAGCTCATCTTAGATGACTAGTCTCAGTCAGTGCTTGTGGATCATTCGAGTATTAGACCTTAATTGCCACAATTTGTTTAAAAATGAAGTGCTTAATGATGAGAACATTGTAGGTGGTCCCACTGCATCTGCCCAGGCGGCCAGAACTCCTACCGTTGGTTATGGGCGTGGCGGCTGCCTTGGGAGGTTCGGGCTTGGCTTCCTCCTCTTCCTCGGACGAAGAGCTGTCGGAGGATCCGCCGTCTTGCTTGGCTGGGGTGGTCTTCGCAGCAGCAGGGGTGGCCGCGGGGGTTGACGTCTTCACCACCTTCTGGCTTTCCTCCTCTTCCTCAGAGCTGCTGTCGCTGGAGGATGAAGATGCCGCATCCTTCGCCGCGGGCGTTGTGGGGGCTGAGGCAGCCGCTTTGGGCGTGGCCTTACCGTTGGCGACAGCAGGCTTGGCAGGTGTTTTTACCTCCGTCTCAGAGTCTGAACTGTCTGAAGAGTCTGAACTGCTCTCCTGTTTCTTAGCAGGTGGGGTTTTAGCGGGAGTGGCTTTAGCGGGTGGGGTTTTAGCGGGAGTGGCTTTAGCGGGTGGGGTTTTAGTGGTGACTGCAGGCTTGGCGGGTGTTTTCTTTGCCTCCGTCTCAGAGTCTGAACTGTCAGAAGAGTCTGAACTGCTCTCCTGTTTCTTAGCGGGTGGGGTTTTAGCGGGAGTGGCTTTAGCGGGTGGGGTTTTTGCAGCAACTGCAGGCTTGGCAGGTGTTTTCTTTGCCTCCGTCTCAGAGTCTGAACTGTCAGAAGAGTCTGAACTGCTCTCCTGTTTCTTAGCAGGTGGGGTTTTAGCAGGAGTGGCTTTAGCGGGTGGGGTTTTAGCGGGAGTGGCTTTAGCGGGTGGGGTTTTAGTGGTGACTGCAGGCTTGGCGGGTGTTTTCTTTGCCTCCGTCTCAGAGTCTGAACTGTCAGAAGAGTCTGAACTGCTCTCCTGTTTCTTAGCGGGTGGGGTTTTAGCGGGAGTGGCTTTAGCGGGTGGGGTTTTAGTGGTGACTGCAGGCTTGGCGGGTGTTTTCTTTGCCTCCGTCTCAGAGTCTGAACTGTCAGAAGAGTCTGAACTGCTCTCCTGTTTCTTAGCGGGTGGGGTTTTAGCGGGAGTGGCTTTAGCGGGTGGGGTTTTAGTGGTGACTGCAGGCTTGGCGGGTGTTTTCTTTGCCTCTGTCTCAGAGTCTGAACTGTCTGAAGAGTCTGAACTGCTCTCCTGTTTCTTAGCGGGTGGGGTTTTAGCGGGAGTGGCTTTAGCGGGTGTGGCTTTAGCGGGTGTAGCCTTTGCTGCAGTCTGTTTTGGGGTTGCTGTAGCAGCCTCCTCCTCCTCCTCACTGGAACTGTCCGAGCCGCTGCTGCTGGACTCAGCGGCCGGTGTGGGTTTGGCGGGGGGTGTGGGTTTGGCGGGGGGTGTGGGGGCGCTCTTGGCTGCAGACGGGGCCTCCGCAGCACCCTCATCCTCAGAGTCAGAGCTGTCGCTGTCCGAGTCAGAGCTCTCCGCGGCGGCGGCGGGTTTAGCCGTGGCGGGTTTAGCCGTAGCGGGCTTAGCCGTGGCGGGTTTAGCCGTGGCGGGTTTAGCCGTGGCGGGTTTAGCGGCAGCCTTGGCTGCGGGGGCCACAGGTTTGGCTGGGGCGGCCTTCTTTTTGGGAGGCTCCTCCTCTTCCTCAGAGGAAGACTCCGAGCTGCTGGACGCAGCCTTGGCTGGGGGAGGCTTGGAGACGACGGCTTTAGGGGCAGGCTTAGCCGGGGCCTCATCCTCTGAGCTATCAGTCTCTATGGAGACAAACACACTCACAGGTCAGCCCAGAGAACCAGCCACACAATCTATATCCACCTACAAACACACACACAGGTCAGACCAGAGAACCAGCCACACAACCCACACAATCTATATCCATCTACAAACACACTCACAGGTCAGCCCGGAGAACCAGCCACACCATCTACACACAAGCATCCAAAAGGACTCATTGCTGGACCATTACAGCGCTTAATGCTTACAAACCAAAAAAAACAAAACAAAAAACAGTCCAAAGTCCAAAAGTGAACAGTTTGAGCCTCCACAAACATTTAATTATCTATGTATATACCCCCTGTGTATCCACTGTAGATACTAAGGTTCCTCTCCAAAAGAAAGGACTACATTGTGAGACATTTGGGGGTTCACCACATTGTACCAGTACTGCAGACCACTAAAAGCCAAACTATTTAGAAACTCTGGTTGCTTATTTTCTAACACTAGGGGGTACGCTGGGCAAAGGCAGAAAAACAAAACAGTTCCAGTGCGCGTACTCTCACCTGAGCTAGAGGAAGAGTCCTTCTTCTTGGCGGGTGCAGTCTTGGCAGGGGGCGTCTTCTTCACGACCACGGTGGCCTTCGGCGCTGGTTCCTCCTCTTCCTCCGAGCTGGAGTCTATCAGAGGAAGAGCCTCAGCTGCACTGATATTTACACTCAGACTTCACGCAAGCTGAGAGGTGCACGTACATCACTCCCTAGACATCTTCAAAGAGCTGCAAGTGCGTCAGTGAAGGGGGTTTCCCCACCACAGTTAAGCACCCGACACTAGACACATCACGGGGGGGGGGTTTTACTCCACCAGTCAAACCGGGCGTGGAGATACCACACCTGGGTTTAAATAGCATTTGCTTTGGATTCAAATCAATTTTTTCTGCATATGACTAACTTTGCCCGGTGTACTGGAACAATTAAACTATCTGTGTAAAGTGTAAACCCTGCCCATCTGCTACTCCTTGCAGGCTCAAATGCATCAGGCAAGATCAATGGAGCACATAAAAGTATTTGAGTCCAAAACCAATATTATTTGAACCCAGGTATCGGAGATAGTAAGGTCTATAAATATTTAGACACTGACAAAGTTATTGTTATTTTAGGGTCCAAGTTATCAAGGTATTAAAGGCCTCAAACCATCATGCGGTTGCCAGATATGCAGCAGCTATGGATGGATCACTTCAAGGATTGTTTCTCATATTCATTAATTACTTTCAACTCCAATATCCTAAAATAACAATAACTTACTCAATGCCCAAATACTTATGGACCTGACTGCAATATGGCAGGACTGAGACCACGCCTGGTCACACATCACAGGACATTTCAGAAGTTTCGGGCCCTACCGGAGCTGTCAGAACTGGACTCAGCCTTCTTGGCCACAGGTTTGGAGACGACCGGCTTTGCTGCGGCAGCTTTGACTGGAGCTGTAGGGAACCAACAGGGGTGAAATCTCATCATAAAATCCCCACAGACTCACATAAAATTAAAACATAGCAAAAAACTAAACCAAACAGCAGGGAATGACATAACCTTTACCTGCCACTTTCTTCTCTTCCTCCTCTTCACTGCTGTCTGAAGAGTCGCTGGATTCTGATTTGCTGCCACCTGCTGGCGTGGGAGTGGCCTGCACTGCCGGTGGTGGAACAGCACTATAAGAACCTGCAACAAAACCCACCAGCCAATCGGCACTCAATACACACAAGCACCCAGGACTGAGCCCGCTAGCATCACACCCCACAGTCATTTCCGACCTACAACTCCTTGAACAACACCAAATTTAATTTAATGTTTATCCAAGGTTGTATTTAGCAATGAGACGGCCAATACGGCCTGTACATTTCAATTTAATGCTGCGTGCTGCACTACAAGATAAGCGGAGTGTTAATGCAAGACGCACTAAAACGCAAGAGCGGATGGTGCTACTTTAGCCCTGATCCAGAACCACTGCCATGCCCGATACAATTACTGCTGAGATTTGTTGCCTGCAAAACTTCCAACTGTAAATCAGCTCAATGAAGTGCATATTTCTGTGCGTCAGGTGCTTAGAGCGCAGATAATGGGAGCCTGAAAGCACCAATGAGCTGTGTGTATTTCTGTGAGATCTTCCACAGAGCGCCCTTCGATGTCGGGGTCGATGAGCCGATCTGATGAGCAGAACCGGCATCAAACACCGAAAAACAGCCATTCAACAATTTAATGTTCCAGCCACTGTTATTATCATAGCAATTACCTACGGCTAGCACTTTCCCATAGAAACAGCTCTCCAGGCAATAACTCACACCATAAAGAAGCGAGAGATAAGATTCTGGGAGTATGGGAGAAGTCAAACGCGTCGCAGAGATGAAGAATGACCTGGTTTGGGTTTCTTGCTGGGAGGGGCTTCCTCCTCTTCCTCAGAGGACGAGTCTTCTTCACTGCTGGATTCTGCGGCGGCTTTTTTGGCGGGGGGTGTCTTGGTCGAGGCTACGGGGACCTTTGCTGGGGCGGGGGCTTTAACAGGCTTCTGTCAGGGGAGAGAATTAGTATGTTAGCGACGAGGCACAGAAATCTCACCTGCACCACCTCTTCCACCCTTCTCTCTCTCTCTTAACCAGCCGTAACTGCCAAAGGAGTGGGTGTGGTCAGGACTGTGACATCACCTTGGCTGGCTCCTCCTCCTCTGAGTCACTGGAACTGTCGCTGTCACTGCTGCTCTCCGGCTTCTTCTGGGCGGCGGGGGCTTTCGGGGGGGCCTTTGGGGGGGCTTTCGGGGCCGCCTTCAGACCTGCACAGGCAGGACGGGGGGGGGTCAGGGAATCCGTGAGGTAAACACAACGTTTCCATGACGTTCGACAAAAACAGACCACGCGATAGGGATGTGGGGGAGTAGTCCAGTCACGCGTCTTGACAGCTGACGAATCGTAAGACCCCATTACTTTACTACCAACCCTACATCAAAAAGCCACCACAGATATCAAAACAACATAAGACTGGACTGCGGGCCAGTGCTTTAAGATACCATACAGGGGAAGAGCAGACACGACTGGGGAGGTGGCGGGGGACTGGGAGAGGCTGGGGAGTTTGTGGGGGCAAGGAGTCCAGTCCGCAAACCTGCAGCAGGAGATTTGGCAGCTGGCTCCTCCTCAGAATCGGAGTCCTCACTGCTGGAGCTGGTGTCCTTCTTCCTGGCCGCGGCAGCGGGCTTCACTGTGGGCTTCACAGCGGGCTTCTGGGAGACGAGGGAGAAGTCAGGAGACATGGTGCCAGACCATGTGCTTTAAAGAGTCTTAAAGGGACTTGTGGGAGTTGGAGTCCAAAGATTTGTGGAAAGATTAAACTGCATTTTGAAAATGACCACAAAACCTATAAATTGGGCAAATTAACTACATTTTTTCCAAGTCAAATTAACAGTAAAGTGGGGATAATATTCACAGGAATCTTCTGGTTAAAATGGTAACCAGTAAATGACTAGCACGTCTAGCCTTAACCCTGTTTTATTCAGTCACCACGGTATCCCTCCTACCTTCACTGGGGCCTTGGTCTCCTCCTCATCCTCGCTCGAGTCTTCATCGCTGCTGCTGGAAGAAGCTGCGGGTGTGGCCGTCTTAGCCACGACGGGAGCCTTAACCGCTGGACGGGCAGACAGACAGAAAGCCATCACTGCTACAGTGCATTCTCCTCCCATTCTCCTCCTTCTTTTCAACAAACCAACCAGCTCTGTGCAGCGTCTGCGGCTGATGGTGCGACTCTGGGGGCCTACACAACCTGGAGGTGCCACATTCCTTAAAGAACTGAAGAATTCTAATCTAATTCGAACTGCATCCATCTAATCCTTAAAGGGCTTTTATTTTTGTCGTCTTCAAATAGCAATCTTATATCAAGAACCAGATGGGGGCGACATGGCTCAGGCCGTAAGAGCAGTCGTCTGGCAGTCGGAGGGTTGATGGTTCGATCCCCCGCCCGGGTGTGTCGAAGTGTCCCTGAGCAAGACACCTAACCCCCAAATGCTCCTGATGAGCTGGTCGGGGCCTTGCATGGCAGCCAATCGCTGTCAGTGTATGAGTGTATGAATGGGTGAATGGAGAAGCATCAATTGTACAGCGCTTTGGATAAAGGCGCTATATAAACGCCTGCCATTTACCAGATACGATAAACAGCCTTATGTTTGGCTAAACCTTTTTTTTTTTTTTTTATCCCCCAAGAGGCACTCGGAATCACGCTTATAGACCAATTAACAATGAATATAGTGCAGTGAAGCCAAACGGTGTTTCCGAGAAGCACTGTAGTGTGCACAATGCCTACCCTCCCTGAATTTGCAGATTCCAGAACTAGCATGCAGACCTCCTCCATCATTATAAACTCGTCATGCACAGGACCCTGTTCTGCGCCCTTACCTGCCGGAGCAGCCTTGGTAGGGAGAGGGGTCTCCTCTTCACTGCTGGACTCCTCGCTGCTTGAGCTCTCCGCATCCTTCTTGGCTTTTTTAGTAGAGGGCCCGCTGGCCGCTGACGTGCCACTGGCCTGAGCCTTGCGTTTCTTAGCCTCGGGGGACCTGCAGGGGAATAGGGATTACTGATGAGTTGCTGTCAGTAATGTTAGAAAAATGGGGGGGGAATCAATCACAGAAGCTTCACTTACTTCGCCCAGAATTTGAAGATTTCAGTGAGACTGTGGTCATTCGGGTCCAGTGCCACCTGATGGGAGAGGACAGTGTGGGGGGTGCCGTCATCGTTAGTTAAAAAGGAAAAGAAAAATAGACTCACATGAAGCAACTTTCTCATAGATCTAAGTATGTTGTCGAGGGGGCGGGCGATTTATAAGCAGGTTATATCTTTAACCGTAGTGTAAAAGAAAAAAGAATGGCAATATCTGACATCGGTGTCAGGTATTGGCGATAGTTTAGGCATTCATCGGGCGTTACAGTAATGGACTCGGGGCTCGGGTGACACGCTTGTCCATTGCCTCAAAATCATAGATAGCAAGCAACCTTGGCAACTTGAACTATTTTCGAAGTGGTCACCATTCACAAGGAATGTGTTTAATACTGACTTTCCGCAAAACGTCATTGATGTCGTTAATTCTCCATGACTACAAGATAATGGTGTCGCTAGTGTTTTCAGCATAATATCTAGCTAGCCACGTAAGGTTCGATAAGTGCCCAGCTAGCTAACGATAGCAGCAGGAGCAACAACAGCCACGTTCAAATATTTAGCTGATCAGTTTGTAATATTTGAAAATGCAGGTATTAAAAAGCTTAATGCGTTCTTCCTGAAATTTTGGGATTCTTACTCTCAAGCGGCAAGTCTAGAAATAAGTGGAATCTATCGTCTAATTTATTTGGACAGGTCACACACGTGTTCAGAGCCGTGTACGACACAGTCACGTTTCTCTTAACTTTTGCACCGGTAAACACACAACCACTTTTCAAAATACTCATAAAAGCGCACTAGACATCCGATATCATGTCATTGTTTGCTTACCACTTTAGCCTTTTTTGTGAACAGCTGCGCTGCCTTGGTGAATTTGTTCTCTAGAAGAAACGAGTACACATGCTTGTACAGGTCGCTAGGAACCGTGCTTTGCTCCGCCATCTTCGCTCGCTTCAGTCGTGTAAGGAAGGAGGAGTTGAAGAAGCAATCACATGGCCAAGAGCGTCGGCGCACAATATAAACGTCATTACAGTATTACGTAATGTACAAACGCGAGAAGAAAAACAATACTGTATATTCTCCATTCATTTATGCGAAACCAAAAAAAAAGTGCTACATACGCAAATATATACACACACTCAGTGTCCACTTTATTATGTACACCTATACGCCAGCTGGCTAAGGCAAATTCCTAACCATCAGCAGATCATGTGGCAGAAATTAATAAAAGGATAAAAGTAAGCAGGCATTGTCAAGAGGTTTGGTTGTTGTTCATAAACCGCCACCTCCATTCCAACAAACTCTGTGGAAGAATCGCACGAATACAGCACTTACTGACGACAATAAACTACATTACATTACATTAATGGCATTTGGCAGACGCTCTTATCCAGAGTGAAGTACAACAAAGTGCATACCCATAACCAGGGATAAGTGCGCTGAAAGACCCTAGAGGGAAGTACAATTTCAACTGCTACCTGTACAACAAAGATAAGGACCAGGGCCTATTTGAATTTTTTTTTTTTTACGAACAAATAAACAAACGAACCACAAAGCAAAAGTGACCAAACTTAACTATCCAAACACTGCTTACCTAGCCAACTAAAAATACCGGCATAATGGCAGGCATTTATATAGCGCCTTTATCCAAAGCACTGTACAATTGATGCTTCTCCATTCACCCATTCATACACACACTCACACACCGACGGCGATTGGCTGCCATGCAAGGCCCCGACCAGCTCGTCAGGAGCATTTGGGAGTTAGGTGTCTTGCTCAGGGACACTTTGACACCGCCCGGGCGGGTAATCGAACCGGCAACCCTCCGACTGCAAGTCGACTGCTCTTACTGCCTGAGCCATGTCGCCCCCAATACACAAAGTAAATCACAAAGACAACAATTAAGGTTCACAGGGAGGTAGGGAGGGACGGGGAGAGGTGCTGCTTGAAGAGGGGCGTCTTCAGTTTGCGCTTGAAGGTGGGGAGAGATTCTACAGTTCTGACCTCAACAGTCAGTTCGTTCCACCACCGTGGAGCCAGAACAGACAGTAGTCGTGAGCGTGAGGTGGAGGTTTGGAGAGGGAAGTAAGCAGGGGGGTGGCGTGTGAGTATTTGGGAAGGTTGAAGACCAGACGAGCTGCTGCATTCTGGATAAGTTGGAGGGGTCTGATGGCGGACGCGGGGAGGCCAGCCAAGACTGCCAGCCAACTAAACCAAGTATCTGGAGTTTTGCCAAACATCATTGGAATTATAATCTGGAAGATATGGCTCTGGCCAGATGAGACAAAAATAGAATCTTTTGGCCAAACAAACCATCAACAAAAAAAGAGCGGGAAAAGAGGAATGTATACAAGGAGAAGCACCTCATACCTACTGTCAAATAGGGAGGTGTGTCATTGATGTTTTAGAGATGTTTTGCTTCCAGGGGTCCAGGGGCACAATTTAAGATCAATGGCATAATGAATTCAGCAAAAGTACCAGGAAATGTTGGCTGAAAATTTGGTTGACTCTGCTAGGAAGCTGAGACTTGTTCATTAGTAGATTGTCCAGCAGGGCAATGACTCCAAACATGTATCAAAATCCACACAGAAATGTTTAAATGAAAAGAACATCCGTGTTCTGCAATGGCCATCACAGTCACCTTAAATACTTAAGACTTAAATACCATCAGAAATCTGTGGTCTGAACTGTCTGGCAGGTCCATAAGCGCAAACCAAGGATAACAATGATTCTGAAACATTCTGAAAAGCTATCATCTTTGCCAGGGGTGGACAAAGTATTAAGGCAGGGGTACCAATTATTGTAAAACCTGTGAATATTTTTGTGCATGTATAAAGGGCTCCGATCATTCTGGAGCCCACTGTATATACACCGATCAAGTCAAGTCAAGTCAAGTTTATTTGTATAGCACATTTCATACAAAAGGCAATTCAAAGTGCTTTACATAAACAAAAATTATGACAGAGCAAAACAGCATAGGGGGAGAAAAAGAGCATAGAGAACATAATCATAAAATAGACATATAAAATAGACATAAGATGAGCATAAAAAAAGACAATAAAAAATATTTTAAAAAGTGTGAAAGTAGTGCATTTTAGCGTCAGAGTGCAGTAGTTTAGCAGCAGTTAAAGGCAGAGGTAAACATAAAGGTCTTTAGTCTATTTTTAAAGATAAGTAGAGTTGGGGCAGATCTAAGATCTTCCGAGAGTTTATTCCAGTTATGTGTGGCATAGTGGCAGAATGCAGCTTTCCCATGTTTTGTTTTGATCCTAGGAACAGCTAGTAGACTGGTCCCTGATGACCTAAGGTCTCTAGAGGGTTCATAGTGTAGAAGCAATTCAGAGATGTATTTTGGGCCTAAACCGTTAAGTGATTTATAGACCAGTAACAGTATTTTAAAGTCTATTCTATGACACACTGGTAGCCAATGCAGGGACCTGAGAACTGGTGTAATATGTTCAGCTTTCTTAGTCCTTGTTAGAACTCTAGCAGCAGCGTTCTGAATGAGCTGTAGTTGTCGCAGTGCTTTTTTGGGAAGGCCTGAGAAAAGACTATTACAGTAGTCTAACCTACTAGAAATGAAGGCATGAATTAGTTTCTCTAGGTCTTGTTTGGACATATAGCCTCTAATTCTTGCAATATTTTTAAGATGATAAAAAGCAGATTTTCTTATAGACTTGATGTGGGAGTTAAAATTGAGATCAGAGTCAATAATAACGCCAAGAATTTTTACTAGATTTTTTGGCTTAAGAGATAAGGACTCAAGGTGTACAGTAACTTTAAGGCTTTCTTTTTTGGCACCGAAGACAATTATCTGTGTTTTATCTTTGTTTAGTTGGAGGAAATTCTGGCACATCCAGTCATTTATTTGGTCAATGCACTGACACAGTGAGTCTATAGGAGCATAGTCACCTGATGAGAGAGTTATGTATAGTTGGGTGTCATCTGCATAATTATGGTAAGCTATTTTGTTTTTTTTTGCGTAATTAGGCCTAGTGGGAGCATATACAGGTTGAATAAAACAGGTCCTAAAATAGATCCTTGGGGTACCCCACATGTCATACTAGTTTGGTCAGATGTGTAGTTGCCAATGGAAACAAAGTAGTTCCTGTCTTCCAGATAGGACCTGAACCACTCTAAGACCGTGCCCGATAGCCCAACCCAGTTTTCCAGTCTGTCCAGTAGTATTAAGTGGTCAACAGTATCAAAGGCAGCGCTAAGATCCAGTAACACTAGAATTGAAGTTTTGCCTGAGTCAGTGTTCATACTAATGTCGTTTATAACCTTAGTGAGCGCCGTTTCGGTGCAGTGAAAACCTGACTGGATTTTATCTAGGAGATCGTTTGAGGTTAAGAAGTTGTTAAGTTGTTGGTAGACAGCTTTTTCAATGACTTTGCTTATAAAGGGAAGATTTGATATTGGTCTGTAGTTGCTAATTACAGAAGTGTCAAGGCTACGCTTTTTTAGTAGGGGTTTAATAACTGCAGTTTTCAAGGACTTTGGAAAAATGCCGGTTAGGGGGGAGCTATTAACTATTTGCAGTAAGTTGGTCGCCAAGCAGCTGTAAACACTTTTAAGAAAGCTTGTTGGCAGGGTGTCAAGGCAACACGATGATGACTTAAGGCCTTGTACAGTTTCTTCAAGAGTTTTGTGGTCAATGGCACTAAACTGGGTCATGCTTATTGAGCTACTTTTCTGCAGGTGCAGTGGTGTTACATCTAAAGAAGACAGCAAACTCATTGCATTTGACAGCGGAAAGAAATTCAGGAGCTGTTTGTGGCGGGGGGTTAATCAGCCTATCAACAGTGGCGAATAGAGTGCGAGCATCATTAATGTTTTGTTAATAATGTCAGAGAAGAAGGATTGTCTGGAACTTTTCAATTCTAGATTATAGGAGTGAAGACTTTCTGTGTAGATGTCATAGAAAATGTGAAGTTTAGTTTTTCGCCATTTACGCTCAGCTTTTCTACACTCTTTTTTCTTGGTCTTTACGGAAGCAGCATTCCTCCACGGTGCTTTTTTCTTACCAGAGATTGATTTCACCCTAACAGGTGCAACAATATCAATAACATTCAAGATTTTTTAATTGAAATTGTCTAGGAGATCATTAACAGAGGCTGAGGAGAAGGTAGGTGTCAGGGAAATAGTCTCCATAAACAGCGCACTGGTACTCTCATTAATGTGTCGCTTTTTAACGGTTTGCAATCTAATAAGAGTGTCAGGGGTGATCTTCATTTCAAGAAAGATGCGGAGATGGTCAGACAGAGCGACATCAATAGCCAATACAAACGATGACTTAAAACCCCTTGTGATAAATAAATCCAGTGTATGGCCCTGGTTGTGGGTGGGCCCTGAGACGTGCTGTGACAGACCAAAAGTGTCAAGTAAGTTATTCAGTTCTTTGGCATTGTCATCATTGGGGTTGTCTATGTGAATGTTGAAATCTCCTGCAATAGATATACAGTCATGTTCCATGGAGATTATGGACAGTAGTTCAGCAAATTCATCAAAGAAGCTATTAGAGTACTTTGGTGGTCTGTATATAATCAGGAGTAAAACAATAGGAAAACATTTCAGAACAGCCACAACATTGAACTGCAGAGCTGATATTATTACTTTGACCAGTCGAGGGCAGTAATGCGCAAATTACCGTGATAATACCGGAAATTCACAACAAGAAGAAGACGACCTTCTCTATGTCACAAAATGGCCGATTTCGTTAGCGTGCTGTGAACGGAGTTGGGGTGTTCAAAGAATAAACAACCCATGCACGTTTATTTCGAGGTCTGTTACATTCGCGCGTAAGGTTTATACAGCGGTCTGTTCAAACATGCCTAGATACGAGTTATCCCTGATCCTAAAAGCGATGCAGAGACCAGAGACGGCTGCGACTTTGCGACGCACGATCGAGACTTTGATCGAGCGGGGCGCTGTGGTGCGCGGTCTGGAGAGCCTGGGCGAGAGAACGCTGCCCTACAAGATCTCCAAGCACAACTTTCGGCACACGCGTGGAGGATATTTCCTTGTGGATTTCCACGCCGCACCCAAAATCTTCCCTGCGTTTTTGAATCATTTGGAACGCGATGTGGACGTGGTGCGACAAACCGTTTTAAAGAAGGAGATTCCGATAACGCCGAGTAATTGTTGCGGCCCCCCTCCCGCACAGACCAAGGATATCACAACCCAACCAGAATGAGTGAGTGAGAGGAATTGCTTGCGTTGTATTTCATTCTCATTAAGTTTTTTCTTTTTTTTCTTTTCTCTCTCCCTTCTCTATATGTAGGCTATGTAAGCACACACGTGTTTTATTTCATGTCAGTTGGCTGCCTGTTTGTTGTTGTCATTATACACATTGGCTGATCTAACTGCATATATATTATGTCCATCTTTTCCAGATCCACGACAGACCGACCAGTCAGACTGTCCTCTTCGATGACTTTCTCTTTGTCGTGTGCTTTCTGTAAATATGTTCTGAAAATAAACACCTTTTGTAAATATGAGTAGATCGAGTAAATCAATGATTGATTTGAACGTACAAACACTAAGCCTGGTAATCAAGAAAGTGTGCACAAATTTCCAGCTCAAAACTAATGAGGATTTGAAAATTTTATTTAAGAATGTGAAAATCCGTCAGCGATTCTGCTAGATTTTAGTTCTCATCGAGACAAGAAAATAGCGACTTTATTTATTTATTTATTTTTTTCTCATTTGGACCGGCGGTTCCCGAGATATGGGCTTTTGATTTTTTTTTCAAATCAGAAGGCCAGAAGAAACAAAATAATTCTGAGGTGTAGAATACAATGGTCATCTTGTTTTTATTATAGAATCAAAGACAATTCAGGGAGTTCCACTTTTAGATTTTTCTAGAGGGGTCAAGGTCAAAGTATGATGTGAGCAAAGTCTGCCAAATGAATTTCAAATAATGTCTAAATGTGAACTCCATCCTTACAATGCTGTGGCCTTTATTTTAGAAGTACAAAATGGTTGTTGGCATGTACCCTCATTGTTAGTGAGAGAAATAGAAAATATATGTAGTCTAATGACCTGGAAGCAGTATGTTCCAGGAATTGTTGATGATTTCCGACGTGTGATGCATTTATATCCTCTGACTGTTATGTGCTATATATCACCAATTATAAAACTTCTTTTGATGTGGCCATGCAGTAAACAAACCCATAAAATGATATGTATACAAGGCAAGTCTTGAGCTTGAAAAATGTAAAATCCAACATGTGCCAAATACCGTACTTTATTAATGTTTCAATGGAAACAACCAAAATCATAACAATCATTTAATAAAAAATAAATTTCAACAAAATCAAGGTTTCAGAATTATTGGCACCCTTCACCTAGTACTTAGTGCAACCACCTCTGGCAAGGATAACAGCATGGAGTCTCTTCCTGTAATTTTTGACAAGATTATGGAACACATTTGGAGGGATTTTGGACCATTCCTCTTTGCATATCCTTTCAAGATCCTTCACGTTCTTGGGTTTGTGCTTATCAGCTGACCTCTTCCACTCAGCCCACAGGTTTTCGATTGGATTGAGGTCTGGTGACTGAGATGGCCATTGCAGAACGTTGATTTTGTTGTCACGGAACCATTTCTGTGTGGATCTTGAGGTGTGTTTTGGGTCATTGTCTTGTTGGAAAGTCCACCTACGACCAAGTCCCAGGCAGAGGGAACCAGATTTTCAGCCAGAATTGCCTGATACTTGCTGGAATTCATTATGCCATCAATCCTAACCAGTGCCCCTGGACCTGTGGAATTAAAACAGCCCCAAAACATGACTGACCCACCACCATATTTCATTGTGGGTATGAGGTGCTTCTCCTTGTATGCATCTCTGTTCCTACGCCAAACATACCGATGCTGTATCTGACCAAAACGTTCAATTTTGGTCTCATCTGACCAGAGAACCTTGTTCCAGTCATAATGTAAATGACTTTTGGCAAACTCCAAGTGCTTTCTTCTGTGTCTTGTGATCAGAAAAGGCTTTCTTCTGGCAACTCTTTCAATGAGGCTGTGGTTATGGAGGTGGTGTCTGATGGTGCTTTTTGAAACCTGGTGACCCCAAGATGCCACCAAGGCCTGCAATTCTTTCACTGTGATCCTTGGGGATTTTGTAGCTTCTCACCATTCTCCTCAGTATCCTGGGGGGCAAGATGCAGTTGCGTCCTCTACCCATGAGATTTTCAACAGTTCCATATCTTTTGAACTTTTTTGTAATTGCTCTGACAGTGCTCAGTGGTATATTCAATCATTTGTGAATTTTCTTGTAGCCATTACCATGTTTATGAAGGTCTACGACCATCTGCCTCTTTTGAACTGCCAATTCTTTTGTTTTCTTCATGGTGTTGGATGACAAAGGGATATTGCATGTGTGTTACCTCATTTTTATACCCTAGTGAAACAGGAAGTGATGTAATCACTCAATACAGTTCCTTAACACATAGATAAACTTAAATAAGTGGAATTTAATACCTGGTTTAATTTTGGTAGGTGTTAGTTACAATAATCTTTAAGGGTGCCAATAATTGTGAAACATTGATTTGGAGGAAATTGATTTTTAATTCAATCAGTAAATTATTTTTGTTGGTTCCATTAAAACATTAATATAGCACAGTATTTATCACATGTTGGTATTTTGGTTTGTCTATAAATATATTGTTTAGAATTTTTTTGAGTATTGTTTGTTCATTTTCTGTCAGGGGTGCCAATAATTTTTGAGCCCACTGTATGTGACCATCTTGATTTTTTACCAACTACCACAGACCCTTGTTTTTGGTCTTGGGCAACCAACAGGTTTTTTAATTTACATGATCTATTTGACGGTCCTTCTTTAATCTATTTTAGTCAGTTATCTGAGAAATACCATATTCAGAAACAAGGTTTTTTTTCTGTTATTTACAGATAAGTGGGTATGTTAGAAAAGAAACTCCACATCTCAGATCAAAGTTCCTCATGGATAGAGAGAGACAGGATTTTCCTCACAGTCAGACAATTCTATTCGCTCTTTATACAGCATGCTCAGAGTCTATGGCACTAAAAGTGGCACTCTGCCTGAAGGGGATATGGGTAAAGGAACTGTACGTGCAGTTTTCATATGAAGAATGGAACGATGCCTGGCAGAATGTGAGAACCTTGTGTGTCTGTAATGGAGTCAAAGTAACTCAATTTAAAATTCTTCACAGGGCTCATATGCTGTATCTCCTTCCCAACAACTTTGGATATCAAATGACTGTATTACTGATAAATGTAAGGGGACATTTTATAACATGCTGGCATTCTGTGCAAGAAAATTAATTATTTTTCACTGGTTTATAGCTTAAGGTCTTATCTATAACACAATGGCAAGGTCAAATTGGAATATGTATCACTCCATTATTAAATATCTCTACTATCCTTGCCAGAGTTTTTGTGTAGTGTGGCCGTGTGTGCTGTCGTTAGTATACGATGTGGTGCCTGAGTCTCTCATATAGTCTTCTGTATGTTTGCGTTGTTTTTGACTAGTCTTTATATGTACTAATATGAAAAAAACGTTCTGCTCACAAATATTTCACGAGTAAAATATATCTGGTAAGTAACACGGAAGAAGGAAGTTACATGAACACGATTTGTCATTTAATCTGGTTCCTTGTATGATCACATGCGCTACGGAGCCTTAGTCTCACTCTGATTACTCTCGAACATATGCAGTTTGAACTTTCATGCAGTTTCTGAAACGGCAGTGAACCAAATGTAGTCACAGCATCTGCTGCCCACTTTACCTAAATTCAGTTAAAAAGACGTGGACCTTACAAATTGTCAAGAACATTTCCGTATGGCCATAACTGTTCTATCATTTCTCATTAATTGCTGACATTCGATTTCCATTTCGTACAATATAATCACTGTTCTAATACTTTTTAAATCCGTACACTTGCTTCATAGATAATATCAGTCTTAAATTACTTAAAAATGCTAAACTAACTAGCGCATGTTTTTTACGGAATTGACTGTCTTTACCTTGAAAGGGAAAGCATGCCCCCTTCCCGTCAGTAGAGGGAGTAAGTTTGTCACACTGGTCGGTTCAAAAGATTTTTTGCTTTGCCTCACACTTCTATGCTCCAAAATCACCTGACATCAAGGGTACGCTATAAGAGTCAGCTGATGAGTGGCTCTGCATTGCAGTACCAGAGAATAGACAGTGTGTACAACCAGCATCTAATAAACGAAGACGGGTCTAGAGCGACGAAACGACGGAGCCATGATTTTTCTCACGCTCTTAATTTCCACAGGTAATGTCGCGCAGATGTACGCATAACGATCTAATTTTCTGCGTGAATTGTGCTAAAATGGCAGATGTTTCATTTAAAAAAAATAAACCTCCGATACATGCCGCTGTAGCCGGAAAGAATGCTTCGTAAACAAGTCACGAGCTGCCATTGTTGTTAGCTAGCCAGTTAGCATTACGATGGTGCGGAAACTGCTTGTCATGTGTTTATACGTTTATTAAGATTAATGATGGCAGATTTTTATTATGTGAATGGATTGTAAATTATAATTCCTCTCTAGCTAATACAATTGTATAGTGTTAATGTCTAGTTCGCACGTATCCGTTGAATCGAAGTGGCCTAACTAGATGGCTTGCTACATCTATACATACATAGCGTTAGCAACCGTGTTGCAATTCTAACGTCATTGAAAATGTGCCAATTCGTCAGTAAAACTAAAAGCTCGACGAAGCAACCTTTCGGAAGGCTTTTCTAACTTTTAGGCAATTCAACCGTTTTAAGTGCTTAAGTTTGAAGTGCTTTAGCTCTTGTGCGCCTTAATCGGCCGAAGTTAAGCACCTTTTTTTTGTATTGTCATTTTGTGCTCTCGCCGCTTTCTAAGATTTGGCTGAGTTATCAAGCGTTTAACTAGCACTAGCTGGTCCGCTTGAGCAGCTGACTAGCAGCGTATTGTCTTTAGCTATCATTTTAGCCGAAGGATTGATGTAATCAGTTTTTTAAAAATGAAATCTGTGCCTGCCACACCCGAACTCATCAGTACACTGTCGGGGTCCCTTTCGTGGCCAATGCTTGTTTGCCAATGTAAAATGGTTAATGTGGGAAGTAGTTCGCGTTACACAACCGTATGTACAACCCGTCACCTAATTGACTTTTTTCTTTTTTTTTTCTCCCCAATTATGAAGTTACCATGCAGTCTTGTATTATTTCACTTTGTTTTTATGATCCCATGTAGTGGCAGGAAACGACGTAATGAATACACTCAGAAGCCTGCTTGTGTAGGCCTATATTTATCCCTGCTGGCCTAAATTCTTAAATGGGTAACGACATACTAGTTATTTATCATTGTAGACGTGCATGCATTTTCATATTCGCAAGGACGCTCGTTTAAAAAAAATAAAAATAAAAAAATAGACCGATGAAATAGATATGCTGTATAACTTTGAACCGCAAAACGTATACGCAGTACCTAACGACCTCCCCTGTGTACCTGTAACGGTATTTTACATATTTTGCATGATGAATAACCAGCCCATTTAAGTCATTCTTGGCTAAAGACTCGTTTGCGTGCCTGTGTGTTTATGGGCATTCTTTCTTTCAGAACGTGAATAATGATTAGTTTGAATATGTCTGTGATGCAAAATGACACATGGGAAGTAAACTGTTTGACCTGTTGCAAGTTGCATGTAGTTATGCCTGTTAAGTATGTAGTTGATCCTGGAAATTCCTTGGAATTATCTTGCCATTTGTCTTGAATGTCGCTGTTGATTTCATCTGTATTGCCAGCAGTCTTGTGCCTCTGGCAATAAAAAAAAAAAAAAGAATCATAATTGGCCTAATGAGATCCAAGTAGGTCTGCGTAAGGGCTTATGTGAGATGCCCTAATATAAAATTATGTAATATGACCACAATTTACGTGATTAATTATTATGACTCCCAGTGAGCGAGATTGTCAGCTCACGCTAAGACATTAGGCCAGAGGTATTGTTTAAAAGCTGACCTGTATCACTGATTGGTTTAAATGCATGATTGTGTTCTGTGGCGTCTGTCACATTTGCTAGTAGATAAACCAAGGAGTGTGTTTGCGTATGGCAGGTGTGAGTTTTTTAAATTGTATATTTCGCTCATGCTTGATCAGTTTACCAGATCAGCAAATGAGCCTGGTAATTCATAGCAGCTATTCTCGATCTTACTGTTGGTGTTCAAACAGGCGCAGGTTGTACTTGACACTCCAGCCTTCTGCTTTGCTCACATTGCTGTGCTGGTGGTGGTCTGTGTTGAGCATAGTCAAACTTTAACAAGACGCCCTGGCCTTGTCGCTCGGTGGTGGCGGGTGTGAATCCCATATGGGCCTTATGCTTTATCCTTGAGCAGCTCACCTGGTGCCTGTTCAATAAAACCCCAAACATCAGCGTAAATAACGGGCAATTAACAAATGGAAATTGTGCCAGTATGCTATGGACAGAATGGTTGTGTTTTTCAGCGGGAGAAATCGAGTCCCAAGTTTGGAGGTCCGTCGTTTAGGGCCATCCTGACTGGGTGGTTTTGAATCCTTTTGTGAGTTTCCCCCTGCTTCTTTCTGTTACTTACTCGGTTCTTCTCAGCAGACCACATGCCCTTTAGCTGAATGATACCTGGTTTTTGGTGATGCTCACTTCCTGTTTCTTGCCGTTTGTTTTTAATTACACAGCAATGCTCTGGAATGGCTGTTAAGTGATCTGGCTGTGTTGTGGCTGAGCTATGTTATGCCCTGTACTTATTGAACTGCAAACGCATGCTATGAGCAGGACTGGGGCTATTAGTACTCAAGTCATACTTTGCCCTGGTTTTGTATGCAAGAATTTGAGCCACAGAATGGTGTGGACACTGGACCTTTACACACAGCTGAAGTGGGGAACGGGAACAGGTGGTTTCACACTTGTGACCAGGGGAATTAAACTGGGCCCGGAACGCACAAATGACCTGTTCTTGTATGTGGTGTGGGATAATTCAAATCCAAATATGCTAATTAGCTTCAGCCGCACAGTTGAGAAGGCAACAAAAGCACTTACTGCAGAGGGGCATGTTCTTTGAGCCAGACTAGTGTACACACTCGGGGAAATGGATAACTTTTGACTGGTTTATGGAATGCCTGTCTTATCTTTACTTCCCTGGCTGGCTCCCATTTTGTGACTCTTTCCTTGTTCTGTGCAGAATTGGGTCAACAATCAGGTTCTCTTTAGTTTAAAAAAAAAAAAAAAAAAAAAGGTTATTAATGAGTCTGGTTCTGGTACTGGAACTTTATTCTGGTCCTGTTCAAGTCCTGGGGCGCAGTTTGGATCTTTCAGGTGTTTTGCCTGTGTGTTTGTTCACTGAAACTGTTTGGTTTCATTCCTGAGGTGTGTACGACAGAGTGGTTTGGCCCGGTTAGTCAGCTATGTAGCTTGGGCTAGGTGCTTCTGCCAGAGGCTAATTATTCACCTTTTCTGAATCATTATCAAAGGGCACTTGTGATATAACGTTCTATGCTTCAGGCCACAAATGCAGGGGCTGTGCAGGGAAGGTTCAGCCTGTATCTGATGGTGAAACTTGCTTATTTAAATTCCACTTTGACTGTGTAGTGGAGGAGTAGCTCATTTGCTTGGTTTTGGTTTCTTGTTCTCTTCTGCGTGGATACATGGGCTTTCAGGAAACCTTCACTGGTTGAATGCACTGCTGGCATGTTCTGAACACTGCGTCTGTTTAGCCTTACCTGCCTGGCTTAGTTCCAGCAGCTCAGATGAACCGCCATCTTGGTCTCTGAGGGACAGGCTGGCTGGTAGTTTAGGGTTTTTTTTGTTTCCGCTGCGGTCGCAGGACGCCTGTAAATACAACGATCGGGCAGATGCAGGACTGGTTGGAACAGGGCCATAACTGCTCCCCTGAAGGTGGGCCCCAGGCTGTAGTGCTGGTGCTGAATGACCCATTTACTGGCAGGGTTCAGACACACCTGTGGGTCCTTTTACTGGTTTGTTGTGATGGGCGCGAGTCGCATGGGTACAGCTGTGGAAGCTGACCGCAGCGTGCCTTCGACTCTTTCATTTCCTTGTTTTAAAATGCGAGCAGGACGGTGGGATCTCCCTGTTCCTGCCGGCCTGGGAGCTCATGGCCATTTTATTCCCAAAGTCCTCCAGTTTCCTGTGTCCTAATGCATCTTCTGTGCTGGTAAGTTGTGACTTGCTGAAAGGCTTTGTCTTGCTCTGATTCAGTGCCATGTGATGGTGACTCACCCAGGGTTTTTTATTTTTTATTTTTCCTCCGACCCCCTCCCATGCTGTGCCATTTCTCCAATGAGTTCCAGCTGAAGGAGCAGGGGTAAGACTGAAGTCTTAAAAAAAAATGTCCCAATGCTTACTGTCCTCTTCTGTCAGCGTGCTGTTCCCAGTGGTAACGGATGCATTTTAATTTAATGAAAACATGGCAGTTTTATTATTTTTATTTATTTTTTGGGGGGTTCTTGTTTTGTTTTTTTGGACTTTGTTCTGAAGCAGCTGTGCCCCGTGTGACCTAGGTCTTGTGACGTTCTCCTATCATATCTGCTCCTCACTGCTCACCCCACCCCACAGAAAAGCAAGACTGGGTCCTTGCAGTACAGCTGAGACCGGCGGGAATATGTTGCATAACCCCCCGTTGGGCAATCTCCGTTCTTAGGCTGGTCATGTGATGAGTTGTGTAAAAATGCTCTTGCCTTTGGAAGTACGAGTGATAGGGGGGTGTGTGGTTTCGGTCTTGAGGGAGCACTTGTGGAGAAGGGGTGGCGGCGGGGGCAGGGTGGGGGGGGGGGTGTGGGGTTTGTCTGGTCTTTAGTTCAGCAGTAGTATTCTCGCTGACTCCGCTAAAAGCCGAGGTGAACAGCAGGAACTCTGGGGAGTTTCTGCCTCGTGAGCTTGACTAGCCTCCAGCAGGTGACTAAGCAGACCCTGTTCAGCATTTTGTGCTTTTGTTGTGTCATTAGTCCTCTACCCTAATCACCCCTGGCCCCTTTGGAGCATTAGCAGATGGCACAATCAGTTTTCTGCACACCAGCCCACACCCACAAGCGCTTGTTGCTTTAGACTGGTGCTTTTCAGGAAGTGACAAGGCCACTTCCTGTCACCCGGTGTCTGTCTGTCACCCACAGTGTGCCTCTGCTGTTTCCTGCTGCCTGCAGGTAAGGGCGGTGCGGGGCAGTCGAGCCTCCACACAAGCATCCTGTCAGGAGCGTGACCCAACACTTCACACTGCAAACGCCTCCCTCACCCTGGTAGAGGTTTCAGTGCACTTTCTTCAGTTGCAGTTATGTTTTGCTTTTTGAACGTGAAACTGCCTTCGTTACTCTGACAACAATAACTGTCAGCCTGTCCTTGACTCTCAGCTGATCAAGCCTTGTGCTACCCCGTGACTCGACACCCCTCCATAAAGTTTACAATCGCCGACTTTCAAAACACCAGTTACCTGAGGATTTATGTGCGGTCATGTCTGTAGCCGGGCAACTAGTTGATGGAGGGGATTGACTGGAAACACTGTTTGCTGATGTTTGACTTGTGACTTGTTGGGCTGTCGCTCTGTCACTGCAGAGTGCCCGTTTCCAGAGCAAAAAGGTGTCATTCTTCCTGGTGGCTGCAGCCTCTGCATTTTAATTGTCCATTTACAATACTTTGACATTAAAGTCACTGCCCCTGGTGTCTGGTGCCAAACATCTTAATCAGACCAGGAGATGCCATTCTCACTGAGACTTTGTCCTCTTAGAAGGAGCTGCATATTCTGAAGATTAAAAATTGAATAAGAACTGAACTGGACCTTGAGTAGGTTGGGCTAGGTCAGTTTCGTTATGGCTGTAGATGGGGAACTTGTAGTTCTCCGCTTCCCCACAGGTTGTGCCTTGTGTTTTTCGGTTCCTGCATCTTTGAACAAAGCCCACGGACCCTTCTGGAACTTGTTCAGTGCAAGTTTGAGGGGTTTATTTTGTGCCATAGCTAATAAGATTGAGCAGGTCAGAGAAGGAGAGCAAACCGGATTTGTGTGGGGATTTAGCAGTTGGACATGTGGATGGGTGAGGGGTCTCGCCCCCTGCCCGCCCCCTCCAGCTATTTGTGCCGTTCTTCGTCAGTGTGCAATGAGTCATGTTTAAGCCTGCTGGTGACATTTTTGTTGCATGGGGACTTGCTTACCACTCTGAAAGCTGATTTGCTTTCGCTAATGTTGTTGACAAAATGGTCTTCAGCTCTCAATCAGCCCGGCGTGACCACTGGCCCGTGTTGCCCCGGGCATATCCTGTGATTGGCCTTCAGCACAGCTGGGCCGTGTTAACTCTTCCGTGTGTTGGGACTGTCTGTTCTTGTTTAGTCTATTGCTTGTGGGGAGATGACCTTGTGCCTGGTGTTGGGCTGCTGATGGCAGTCCAGCCCCATGTGACCCTGCTGTCACTCAGACCCGTGTGCGCTGCCTTTCAGCTCTGCTCGTGAACGGACCCGACCGGGTCCTGGCCCGCTGGTGCTGGGACAGTGTTCTCACTGGGCGCTGGATTCTGCCACCTTCCCTCTGGTAGAATCCAAATCCTCATTACGTCTCTCGTCTGGCCTGCCCACACTGTCTTGTGTTACTGGGGCACCTCTAGCATGTCTCCGGCGGTGTGTCTCCGGCGGTGTGTCTCCGGCAGATTGAAGACCATAAGACAGCACAATGGCTCTTCTGACCCTTTTATCATGTCCTTTCTTTTTTTATTTCCTTCTGGGGAAAATGCCCTAGGGTCAACACATTATGCCCCCTTGGCGATGAGTCATTGTGGTGCCATTTTCAGTCTAATGCTGATTCTCTACTTTGGTGAGTCACTCTGGTTAAGTGCCTGCTAAGTGACTGATGTAACTGCACAGCGATGCCTGATTTTTCTCCAGGTCTGCTGGGTGGCCTGTTGTGTAGTGGTTAAGATAAATGACTGGGACACGCAAGCTCGGTGGTTCGATCCCCGGTGTAGCCACAATAAGATCCGCACAGCCGTTGGGCCCCTGAGCAAGGCCCTTAACCCTGCATTGCTCCAGGAGAGGATTGTCTCCTGCTTAGTCTAATCAACTGTACGTCGCTCTGGATAAGAGCGTGTGCCAAATGGCATTAATGTAATGTAATGAGCCCAAACGGTGAACGGTGCCTTTTCCCTCTGCTTTCACCAGCTGTGGCGTCCCCCCTGCTGGGCAAGGAGCAGTGTGCCAAGGGCCCCTCCTACTGGTGCCAGAACATAAGGGCTGCGTCCACGTGCGGAGCCGTCGCCCACTGCCAGCAGAACGTCTGGAACAAGCCTCAGGAGGTGAGTGACGCTCGGCGATGAGTCCTGACGGCGACACACCGCGCTGGAAGATGTGGTCCTCCTCAGTCCATGCTGTGGAATTTAATTTTTGGCCATGGCTCTGGTTGCCTTAGAGCAAGATTTTATCACTTCAAAGTCAAGTGCCTCTGCTAGCTTGTTCTCAGAACGTCGCAGACAGGGTGCGGTGCAAATTACACCTTTTATTTTTACTCTTAATACGGTTTCGTTTCCCTTAAGCTATTTTGTAAATTTTACATCACTTCCTCTTCTATTACACAGAGGTCTGTACCATGTGACCTGTGCAAGGAGGTGCTGACTGTGGTGGAGCAGCTGCTGAAGGACAATGCCACTCAGGTGAGGGGGCTTATGGGTAAGGGGGCGGGGCTTGGGAGCAGCTGGCAGTGGGCGGGGGGGGTGAACCCAGGTGCTCCGCTGGACCTGTCCTGGGAGCGGTGTGGCATTCAGGGCCAGACAACGGCTGGCCCCCCTCATTCAGGAGAGGGACTCTAATGCAGAGGGGAAGTTGGTGCCCTTTGCTTGAGCCTTTGTGTTAATGTGGTTTATTGTCTGCTGCAGTTTCAGTTCTTTGATTTGTGTCCCCGCTCCTGGTGTTTCGGTTCCTGTAAACGTGGCCCAGCCTAGCGGTCTGTACAGCTGCTTCCTCGATTTCAGCTTCCTGTTTGTTCTGTCTAGTCAGATCAGATGTGTGCATATGTAGTAGAAAGGTGGTAAACGGGGTTTGGGGTTCACCCATGTTTTTGAAAGCATAACTTTTTGGGAACCGTTAAGACGGACCTGTCTCTTGGTTATGTTGGCTAGGAACGCCATTACTGGTGTGAGGGGGGAAAATGCACGTGACATTGTGTACCATCTGTGAAATGGGACTGATTTGGTGACCAGGAGTTATTTAAAAAAAATAATAAAAAAATAAAATAAAATAAAGACAAACGATTAATCTGAAAAAAGGGGAAATTAAATGATTAAAAAGTAGGGTTTGACTTCCTGCCAAATAAAGGCCTTGTCTCCCTGTCCCTCCAGACTGAGATCATGGGCTATTTGGAGAAGGCCTGCCAACTGATCCCAGAGCAGAGCTTTGCCGCCGAGTGCAAAGACATGGTGGACAGCTACTACCCCGTCCTGATGGACTTCGTCATTGGAGAGCTGGTGAGTGGATGGGGCCAGGGGAAACTGCACCCCCCTTTTTATGCATGCGTTTGGAGCCAGTAAGCGTTGCATACCTTCACAGTAACACGTCGGCTAGGAAAACCTTAAGCCGGTGTGTATAATTCTTTTAGACCTTTTTATTTCTCTCTGCATATATTATCGGTGAAGCAAGGGGGATCCAGTTAAAATTGGATGTCCGTGGTTCTGAATGAATGCATTTGAGAGCAGTGTCCCAGTTTTGGCGTGCCGTAATGAGACTCCCACTGTGTGGGGGGTGGGGTGGGTTGGCTTCCACAGTAGCCGGACGGTCTCCGATCTTCCGGTCGCTCGTGTGTGTGTGTGAGGTTCTGAGCTTGGCCTTATTAAACCCGAAGCGGTCTCTTATCAGGAGCCAGCTCCACGTTCCATCTGTCCGCCAGGACAGAGGGGTGCCTGTAACGGAGCGCTCTGTCTGGGCCGCGTGGAGCCTGATGGGTGCAGGGAGAAAGCCTCTTTGTCCGGCTCCCTCCGAGTCTGCTGTGTTCTACAGATGCAGTAAACTCACTCCCCGGCCTTTAAGAGACTTTTCAGTCTTGGTAAATAAACAATTCTCCACAATAACTGGCCAATATAAGCACAAACCTAATTTTTGTCTTTCCCCCTGCTTGCCAAGGGAGGACAAAGGGCGCCCTTTTTGTTTCAAATTCAGTTTTTGATCAGTGACTCGGCACCCCTGGATTTTACGCAGCTTTTCGTTCTCTACATGGCACCTCCTGAGGCTATCGCCAGAAATTTAGAACCTACTTTATGCCCAGCGGTAGTACTGAATCCCGGGTGTGAATCTGACTTAATTTGCGGTTCTAGCCCGTTCGGGTCCAGGTGAGCCTTTGTGCCGTTGAGGTGAAGACTGCTGAAAGCAGTAATGGATGTAAACGGTGAGTGTGACGGTCTTTCTCCCCACCCCTCTCCTCTTCTCAGGATGACCCCAACATGGTGTGTTCGGCTCTGGGGCTCTGCGTCTCCCAGCAGAAGGCCCTCGGATTGGCCCAGCTCCTGTCCAATGAGATCCCTCAGGTGGACCTGGCCCAGAGTGCCTCTCCCTTCCTCCTCAATGTCCCACAGCTGCTCTACCCTCAACTGTTCCCCAAACAGGAAGCTCCTAAGGAGGAGGCCCCCAAACAGGAAGCCCCCAAACAGGTGAGGGGCCTGATATGTCCTCTAGTGGTACTATGAAGCACTGTCAAGTTGTGTTATTGGATTTATTGAAATATTGTTTAAAGAAGGGCCTTTGCCTGTGACTGCCCTCAGGACCTGTTTTTCTAAACCTATTTGACAGGATGGCTAATTGGATTGGATTGAATCTGTAAATTGGGTTTTTCCAAAACCAGATAAATTACATTCTGATCCTGTGGGTTGGTATTTGTTGACCCAATCCTACATTTAATCGTAAAGGGGCAGATCTCCCCAAAAAAACAATTAAGCCCTTACTCGCTCAAAGTAGTCTCTGTCCATCGCGAGTTTAGCTGAACATTTTTGCTGGGGAGAAATGGGGAATGTTTTTGAATAAAGAAGAATGTTCTTCTCTAAGGTTGTGCTGTGCTTCAGGTGACCGTTAAACTCTGTGTGTCGTTCCAGGAGGACGATGCCGTGTGCAAGAACTGCGTGCAGTTCATCGACTCCGTGCAGGCCGAGGCCCGGGCCAACGCCTCCTTCATCAACGCCCTCATCGGCCGGCTCATGCAGCAGTGCGAGCTCCTGGGGCCCGGCATATCTGACATGGTGAGGGTGAGGGTGAGGGTGTGGGGCTCCTGGCATGTCTGACATGGTGAGGGTGAGGGTGAGGGTCTGCTGGCATATCTGACATGGTGAGGGTGAGGGGCTCCTGGCATATCTGACATGGTGAGGGTGAGGGTGAGGGTGAGGGGCTCCTGGCATGTCTGACATGGTGAGGGTGAGGGGCTCCTGGCATGTCTGACATGGTGAGGGTGAGGGGCTCCTGGCATGTCTGACATGGTGAGGGTGAGGGTGAGGGTCTGCTGGCATATCTGACATGGTGAGGGTGAGGGGCTCCTGGCATATCTGACATGGTGAGAGTGAGGGTGAGGGTGAGGGGCTCCTGGCATGTCTGACATGGTGAGGGTGAGGGGCTCCTGGCATGTCTGACATGGTGAGGGTGAGGGGCTCCTGGCATGTCTGACATGGTGAGGGTGAGGGTGAGGGTCTGCTGGCATATCTGACATGGTGAGGGTGAGGGGCTCCTGGCATATCTGACATGGTGAGAGTGAGGGTGAGGGTGAGGGGCTCCTGGCATGTCTGACATGGTGAGGGTGAGGGGCTCCTGGCATGTCTGACATGGTGAGGGTGAGGGGCTCCTGGCATGTCTGACATGGTGAGGGTGAGGGTGAGGGTCTGCTGGCATATCTGACATGGTGAGGGTGAGGGGCTCCTGGCATATCTGACATGGTGAGAGTGAGGGTGAGGGTGAGGGGCTCCTGGCATGTCTGACATGGTGAGGGTGAGGGGCTCCTGGCATGTCTGACATGGTGAGGGTGAGGGGCTCCTGGCATGTCTGACATGGTGAGGGTGAGGGGCTCCTGGCATGTCTGACATGGTGAGGGTGAGGGCGAGGGGCTCCTGGCATGTCTGACATGGTGAGGGTGAGGGCGAGGGGCTCCTGGCATGTCTGACATGGTGAGGGTGAGGGGCTCCTGGCATGTCTGACATGGTGAGAGTGAGGGCGAGGGGCTCCTGGCATGTCTGACATGGTGAGGGTGAGGGCGAGGGGCTCCTGGCATGTCTGACATGGTGAGGGTGAGGGGCTCCTGACATGGTGAGGGTGAGGGGCTCCTGGCATGTCTGACATGGTGAGGGTGAGGGTCTCCTGGCATGTCTGACATGGGAGGGTGAGGGTGAGGGGCTCCTGGCATGTCTGACGTGGTGAGGGTGAGGGCGAGGGGCTCCTGGCATGTCTGACATGGTGAGGGTGAAGCTCGTGGCATGTCTGACATGAGGAGAGGGAGGGGGCTGGGGTGGCTGAGGCATTGTCCATGCAGGTGGTGTGACCCTCTAACGTAACTGTGCCCTCTCCTGTGTTCCAGTGCAAGCAGTATGTGTCGCAGTACGCCGACCTGGTCTTCCTGCAGCTGATGTCCATGGTGAGTACCGGAGGATGATGGGAGAGGTAGAGCAGTGGGGTTTTCTGCATTTGGGGCGCTGGCAGTTTCACACGAGGGCTGGCTTGGTTAGTCCTGCACCTGCTACAGTGGCAGCTCGGTTTGTGGGGAGTGAGAACCCTTTTTATTTTCTTCCTCATTCCCCCCCCCTCCCTTTTTTTTATTTTTACTGCCGTTATGCTCTGCCCATTCAGATGTCATTGGCTCCCTGTCAGCTGTCATCCATTTCTAATGGCTTTTTTTTTTTTGTATTCTTTCTTTCCGCCCACTTTTTCGCCCTCCTCCTGTCCTCTTTGGGTTGCGTTCTCTGGGCCGCAGGACCAGGTAGGTGCTGTGATCTGGGCCCGCTTTAGTCTCTCGCCCTAACTTCCTGCTCTGCTGCTGTGTTTGGCTGCTCACCCCTGTTGCGCCGTTGGTGTGGCTAATCATGTAGTTCAAGCGTTGATACTCACCTAGTACTCCTGATGCTAGACTGTGGAGGGGAAGGGGGGTGTCATGAAGTTTTGTCTCAAGCGGATTTATTTAGTTTGCTTTAAGTCATTTCTATAGGTTTTTGTTCATTTTCGGGGGGGAGGTTGCATGTATCTGGCAGGGGAGAGGGGGAGATGTGGGTCCTTGCATGGCTCCATTCCTCAGGGTCTCTTGGGGGGTGTGTGTGTGTGTGTGTGTGTGTGTGTGTGTGTGTGTGTGTGTGTGTGTGTGTTTGCATGCGTGTCAACTCCAACGGCTGCTATACGGCATGCTAATAATCTGTGCGTGTGATTTTATTTAAATCTCTTCGTTTTTTTTGTGGACCAGTACCTCCGCTGACTACCCCTCCCCTCTTGGTCCCTGTAGAAAGCCCAGGACATCTGCGCTGGTGCTGGCTTCTGCCCGGCTGCCCGTCACTCTGTCCCCATGGAGACGCTGGTGGCAGCCAAGATCCTCCCAGCAGCCAAGATCCTCGTGGGAGAGCTGAGACAGCCGGCAGCAGTGAAACCCGTTGAGCTCAAACCCGCCAAGGTAACCAGCGCTGGATACCCGGCCCCTCACCCGCCCTTTTGGTGCTCGCTCGCTCCTGGGGTTAAATGCTTCTCTGAATAAAGGCAATGGGGAAATATGGTTTCTAATGATGTGAGATCAGATTTCATCTCCTTCATGAGACCTGAAATGAGCAGCATTTTACCCCTTTCCCAAGTCATTTGATGAATACTAACTGAGCATATTATGCAACATATTATATAAAACAAGGTTGTCCATCTTGTCATCTGTCAGAGATTTTGTCTAAAAATCCAAGTTTCACTGCACTGTGATATTCTTTTGGTATTGATATTCGGGTACCAAAGCTGGTATTGGTATCAGTCAATTTTGGAATGGGAAACAACATTTGTGCTTGGCTCCGTTTCTGATGCACTGATCCCCCACCAGAAGATAGTGCAGCTCCAGGACTCTCCCGGGTGTACCATCTGTGAGCTCGTCATGAAGAACCTGGAGGACATGCTGCAGGATAAGACCAGTGAGGTAGGACTACACTACCCCCCCCCCCCCTCGTCCCTCTGACCTCCAACAATCCACCTGTGCGGTTCACGGCAGCCATGTTTATTTTCTGCTGAATGGTCTTTGAGCACCACCTAGTGGTTCCTGTTAGTTTTTCAGGCTGAAGTCCGGAGGCTTCAATGCGGATGCACATTGGGGTGAAAATCATTGTCCTTTCACCACTGAGACACCAGGAAAATAGTGAAATCAGATTTTACAACAAGAACTGAATTTGTTCAGCTTTTTTTAGACCCAGAAGGTGACCCAGATCAGACCGCAGCTATGAAGGGGAAGTTTGAGTGAGTGTAGCTCCATGTCATTTGCCGGAATAATTCAGTTCCGAATAATTCAGACGTATGCAGACTTCAGTCTTGGTCCAGCTTTAGTTCATGAGCATGTAGAGAAGTGCAAGCGTGCATAGTTCTCTGAAGCCAAAAATCGTCCCGTCTTTATACCTGGGCAGACAGAGGTAGAACACACACAGCACTCCTGCCCTGTATTCTTCTGGGGAAGGGAGCTTAGAGGATGACGCTCTTCCAAACAGAAAGGGGCTCCCAAGGGCAATGAACCCATCGTTTAGGTAATATCATTATTCATCCCAGTTTTCTGAACGCAATCCACACTCCTCCACACCTTGCCTGCTCAGGAGGAGGTGATCCACGCGGTGGAGAAGGTGTGCTCACTGCTGCCCAGCAAGCTGGAGGCCCAGTGTAAGGACCTGGTGGAGGCCTACGGCGAGGCCATCATCGACCTGCTGGTGCAGGAGGCCGACCCCAAGACCGTGTGCTCCGTCCTGGGGCTGTGCCGGGACGCTGGCCGCTCCTTCATCCGTGAGTCCCCTTCACATGCTCCTCCTTGAGTCCCCTTCCCCTGTTCCTTCTCGAGTCCCCTTCCCCTGTTCCTTAAACCCCCTTCCCCTGGTGCTCAATCCACAACGCTCTGCTCCTCCTCGAGTTCCCTGTTCCTTAACCCCCCCCCCCCCCCCCCTTCTCCTGCTCCTGCTCCTCTTCCTCGAGTCCCCCCCCCTCCCCGTTCATTCGTCGTTTTTTTAACACCTTGTGTCTCGTCCTCCTGGCCCCAACCCAATGGAGGACACGAGGATTCAATAAGAGGACTGAAGAATATTGAGCAAATGAGTCGTCGTTCAGCCGATAGTCAGTTCGTACCGGTTCCCGGCGTGTGGCTTTGAGAGAGCCTGTCTCATGACTGTACCGCTTGCCCCTCCCCAGCCCTGATGAGCCAGGCCAAGTTGCAGCAGGGTGGGTTCTGCGAGGTGTGCCAGATGATGGTGCGCTACGTCGACGGGATCCTGGAGCAGAACGCCACGGAGGCGCAGATCGAGGATGCCGTGAAGAAGGTCTGCAACTTCCTGCCGCCCTCGGTCAGCACGGAGGTGAGCTGCCGCTCGAACGTCGCCCGTGGGTGTTCGCTGTGCTCTTTAAACGTACCATGGGTAATTTCAGACTTCTAACGGCCAATAGAGGAATTAAATCAACAAATGCGCTCAAAACCACAACACTGTTTATCCCTCCCCCTTCTCTGAAACACGCTGACGTTGAAACGCCATTGGCTGTGGCAATTGGAACCCATTTTCAACCAATGAGCTTGTCTTGTATACTGACATGTTGACTTAATTGTTACAAGACCATTGTAAATTCCTTCCTGTCATTGCAAAAGGCTGACTGACATGTTGACTCGCCCTCTGCCTGTGTTTTATAGTCCTTAAATTTGGGTTTCAAAGTGTACATTTGTCGAGCTGTCGCTCTCAAAACATTGTACAGCTGTACCACAATTCAAGAGTTCATCGGTTGAAAATTCGTTCTAACTGCCGCAGCCAATGGCATGGGGGCTTGTTCTGATTGTTTGTGTAGCTGCCCAAATTGCACTCCAGAAAAGCGATCACTGAAACTCCGTATCGTATTGGTTATTATCCAAGCGAAGAATCAATATCTAGTTATAAAACGTGTTGTGGTTTGAGGTTGTTGCAATTCCTCTCGACCGTTTGACATGAGTCTGAAATGACCTATTGTATCTTCAAGTGCAAAATTGACGGTCAGACTTGCTCTTGTGTCCCCCATATGAAACATTTTGCTGTGGTCTAGTCTACGAGTGAACCAGTCTTGGTGTAAATGGCCCATCCCCTCATTTGCCCGCCCACAGCTCTCACAATCCCAGCGATTGGCTGGTTGCATGACTGACTGCCCCGTGTCCCTCTCTCTGCAGTGTGAGCAGCTGGTCGCGCAGTACGAGCCACTCCTAGTGCAGCTCCTGATCCAGGTCATGGACCCAGACTTCGTCTGTGAGGTGAGTAGTCACGGCTTTTACGTGACGACACGCGTGTTCAACGTCAGGCAGCCCCAACGAGCAGCCAGTCACTGCTGGTACTGCTGCCAGGATCTGAGCAAGTGAACCCCATCAGTTCCAAGCAGTCTGGGTTTTAAAAATTTTTTTATTCCTGTTCCATTTATTTCTTTCTGTAGTATTATTTGGACCTGTGTCACCTCCCCAAAAGCAGTAAAGTTAACCTTTTCAGCCAGCTCGGTATATACTGCGTTCAGCGCTGATGAGTTAAATTGTCTCAGTCGTGGGATGTGAATGTTGTATAAAATGTAAAACTGGCCTGGAGGTTTGTGCTTGGTGTTGACCGGACCAGATTGAGGCAGCAGGTGTAGTATGATGGTTGGGGAACAGGGCTTGTGACCTGAAGACAGGCTCAGTACCCAGGGAGGACACTGTTGTACCGCTGAGCCAAGTACCCTCTATATTGTATTGCATATCAAGTGAAAGAGTTTTGATGAGCTATAATTGTCTAAGTGGCAGTAAAGTAAAGCAGATTTGGTGTGGTGTGGGCAGAAAGTGGGATGGTTTGTGACAGTTTGCCCCCCCCCTGCAGAAATTGGGGGCCTGTCCTGAGGCCAAAGCTGTCGCCAAACTCCTGGGGACAGAGGAGTGCACCTGGGGACCGGGCTTCTGGTGCAAGAACATGGACACAGCCTCGCGCTGCAATGTGAGTCCCTGCCGTCTCTCCACACACCTGGCCATCATCTGTGCATTCTGACCCAACCTACTGCGTCATGACAATATTCTTCCAATACTCACATTTAGCTATGGGCATTGGGTAATGGGTCTCAATTTCACATGGGTCACTGCTTGCGTCTTTAGTGAATGACCAGTGTAAGCTCTCGCGCATTCATAAGTGTAGTTTTTATTTAAAATGGATGAGTTGTTTGCTCGGTGCTGCCCTCCTGTGGAGAGGCAGAGCGGATGTGACGGTTGTCTCCTGGGTTCCAGGCTGTGGAGCACTGCAGGCGCCATGTGTGGAACTAGGAGGAAGAGGAGGAGGAAGACCACGGTCTGACCTGAGGAAATTAGGGAGAACTTCTGTAGTGCTGCTTCCTTTCCGGTTTTAAAATTCGGTCCCTTTTTTTTATTTTTATTTTTATAAATAAAAGCCAAGAACCGCAATTTAACGGTCTTTAACAAGTAGGGTCTATTATTATTTTTATTTTGTTCGGGTTGAAGATGGAGAGGTTTGTTTTCGTTTTATTACTGCTTTGGTGCAGAGTGGTAATGCTCTTCTGAACTGGATATTCGTTGGTTTTGCAGCTTGTCATTCACCGTTCAGTGTAGGTACATGATTCAAAAGTTGTAATGCATTTTAAATGCAAGTCAAGCCAGAACCTCTGGGGGCCAATAGTGATGGGAAAGGGTCAATTGGGCATAATTCACACAGGCAGCCTCTGGATGCCAAAATGAGCCCTGCCTCCTTCCATCTCTAAGTGATGGACCTGCTAGGCCAGAGTGGATATAGGTGTTTATTTTTAATAACATGAAGCCTGACCCTAATTTGCGTAAATCTGTTTTTGTAGTAACAAAAGATGATTTTTGTGTTTTGTTTTAAAAAGGGTGTGAAACACTGAGAAGCATGTTCGTCTATCACTTTCTTCACTGGCCTGTTAACTCGTTTTTCATCTCTAATGAAATGGAACTTGTGCTCAATCGGCTTCACTGTACGCGCCTGAGAGATTGTCAGGCGAGTCTCTTGGGGAGGGAAGAGGGGGGGTGGGGGGAGGGGTGTGATTTTTAATGGAATTGAAATAAAGAACTTCTAAATCCAATTGAGCTTGTGTGTTACTTGGGCCAGGGGCTTTGTTTTATATTTTGAGAATTTGAAAGATGCTCTTATCCAGTGACTGGAGGTTATACTGCTGGATGGGTATATCACAAAGCAGGGCGACGGTGTTAGATGGGTAAGTTCATGGAGTAGAACCCAGAACTGTGGTTTTTACTTTAGTCCATATTCTTTTTAACATTGAATTTTATCTAATTTTGTGATATACAGTCGTGTTTAAAAAAATAGCAGTACAATATCAGTAACCTGATGAACCACTGATTAGTAGTGAGATTTCTACATGGCAAATAATTTACTTGTAGATGTAGTAGTGTAACAGAAAAACAAGACCCAATTGTCATGACATACACGCTGCTTGTTCTGAGAAAAAATGGCATGTGCAGAATCAGTTAAAATTTTCCAAAGAACACATCAATTGGCCCAGAGAAATATTGTAACATTCTGTGGACTGATGAGTGAAATTGTTCTTTTCGGGTCTAGTGGTCGTTGACCGTACGTCAGACGACCTCCGGGTACTGAATTCAAGCCACAGTACACTGAAGGCAGTGAAGCATGGTGGCGCAAAAATCATGGTATGGGGGATGTTTTTCATACGACGGTGTTAGGTTTGTATGCCAGGGATCGTGGATCAGTTTGAATAAATCAAAATACTTCAAGAGATTGTTGCCATATGCCGAAGAGGAAATGCCCCTGAAATGGGTGTTTCAACAAGACAACGACCCCAAACACACGAGTAAGCAAGGAACATCTTGGTTCCAGACAAAAAGTATTGAGGTAATGGAGTGGCCATTGAAAACTTGTGGGGTGACATTAAAAATGTAGTTTCTGAAGCGAAATCCAAACATTCACAGGAACTGTGGAATGTAGTTTGTTCATCCTGGGCTGAAATACTGTTTCTAGGTGTCAGAGGTTGGTTGACTTGATGCAACGCAGATGCGCAGCAGCTATCAAAAACAATGGTTATGCAACAAAATATTATTTCAGTAATTTAAAGTGAAGATAAATCTTGAAAAATGTCTTCAGTTTATACAGTAATGTTTGAAGAGAAAAATGTTGACTGCCATTTTTTTTTTTTTTAAACCAATTAATATTACTTTTCTTTGCTTCCTGTAAAAGAATAATGCAGACTTGATGACATTTGTTAATGCTTTGATTCAGAATTGAATGTGTAATGTTTCCACTACATTTGAAATATGGAACTAATATGGAGCTATTAAAAAAATAGTTGCACTTTATTCCCTTTTTTTACTGCACTGCTGTAAAGAAAAAAGTGCGGTGTCTTCCCTGGGACTCAAACCCGTGACCTTACCCATGAGCCCAGCTCTACCCACGATGCTCCACTCCTGGCCTGGACCTGCAGGTGGAGCACACGCCTGTTTCACAGTGGAGATGATGTGCATCAGTGCATGAGGGGTCAGGGAGGCCTGTTCGGTCCGATCGTTGGCTGTTTAAAGTCATGACGGGATAGTTGGTCATCCTGCTAGTTTGGTATAGCGCACAATGGTGAACACACGCATCCGCTGAAATGTGCTTTTCTTTTTTCTGTAGCCTGTTTACTAGAGTTACTGAGCTGGAGGACTTTACTAAATAAAGCAGACATTATTAAAAAAAAATATACAGGCCCAAGTCCAACAAGTTTGTTCTGGGAAAAGGCCACCAAATTAGTTTTTCATTCCTCCATCTTTCACTGTCTTTCTCCTCTGCTTTGAGAGGCTGAAGCATAGAGAGGAATAAAAGTTATCAGACACCCATCAGGCAAACTAATCACAAAGGGACAATCAAGTGCAGGGCGACCAAAACCTCTGACCCAAACGGGTAAAGTATCCATTTTAAAAACACCGTTCCCATGTTCTTCACCGGTCTGCACTATCGGGCTACAGGGCCGCTGTTATGAATTGTACCCAGTGGCCTGGTCAGAAGAATGCCCCGTGCATCCAAGACAGGCCGTGATGTCATCCCGTTTGAAGCGCATCACTTCCTGCCCGTCTGTGGGGGGGAGTGAGGGGGACCGTGGAGCTGGACCAGGGCCTGGTTCAGCAGTCCCGCCCCTGCGTCCGCCCCGCAGTCCCCTCTTTATGGCCGGCTGTGGCTGCAGCACCCCCCCGGGTCATGCTGGGTGGAGCTGGGAACATCAGCGCCGCGGGCTAACGGATCGCCCAGTCTGAGCACGCGCACGCAGCCACAGGCTGCTCTCAGTCCTGCTTTCACATTAAAACCACTTGCATCATAGTTTGGTGCTGGAGCACAGCCCCGTGTTATTGACCCATAATGGTGTCACTGCCTGCTGTGAAATACCCAAATGTTGATGGTGTGAGAAAGTCAACCGCGTAAGTGGCTCTTGATAAAGGGTACTTGGGGAAATAACCGCAATGACAAGGTTTAGCAGCAGTGTGCTGTGATGTTTATGTGCAGTTCTCCATGCCACCCGCCGGTTTCTGCAATGTGCTCTCACCCTGGAGTGCCGTGTTTAACAGCGGACTTTGCTGTAGGTCTGTATTATAACTGATAAAGCCTCCTTCAGACCCACTTCAACCCACTCATTTTCACAGTAATGCCAGATAAATTGCTTCTTTTTTTTTTTTTACCCACTGCCTTGGACCTTGTTTGCTGTGCAATAATCCCACGTATTGAATTTAGCACTTCAATAGCGCAATGCGCACACACACTGAACATTCATAGTTCTATCCAGAATCAAAGATCTGAGAAATCAATGTCGTATTATCCATATTTTTGCCGTTGAGAAATTGTTATTCTTTGGTAAATTGAGTGTCGGTCACCGTCAAATCCACATTAAATACCAACTTTATTATGAGCTGAAGTGCCCCACCTAGATACCAAAACAAACACACATACACACATAGCACTAGGATCACACAGCCACACACAAACACACAAAACACAGCTGCACTCACAGTAATGTGTGACTGTGTGCACAGGTATAAGAAAGCCAACCTTGAAATACCTGGTAGTTATCCCTTCACCGCCCAGACTGGCAACTGCTTTATTGGGGTCTGTCCTGCAGTGACTTCAAGCAGCCTGCAGGGGGAGACAGTACAGGCACAGATCATGTCAATGGCAGTTGGTGAGAACCAGACCAGAGTGACAATCCCCACAGTCGGTATGTGTGCATTTGAGTATTTGTCAGATGCTTTCTGTTGCAGGATCGGTGCAGTGAGAAGGCACGGACATCACAAAGGAAGCAGACAAACGGCATGGCACAAAGGATTTATTTATCTCAAAGCTGAGAGACAGCCAAGTGACGGAGTAGCACTTTAACAGTGGGGAGTCGAACCCCCCCCCTCCCCGTTTACTCAACAAGAAAAATAAAAAGGAATGCACACTTGTGTCTATACCCGTTATATCTTAATGCGTTAGTCTTTAACCCTGAATAACCACAGTCAGCTGATGTTACAGAAAACGTTTCAGGCAGACAAACACTTGGCATTCGTACCATCACCGTGGGAAGAACTATCGAGCAGTTCAAAAAAAGGGAGCACAATATTTTCCACAAAATTATATAAAACCTGCTTACACAACAACGTGAACATCACTAAAATGTACACTAAAATAATGACACCGCATAAAATCGACTTAAAATATTATTTAAAAAATTCAAACAAAACTAAAAGGTAGTAAGGTCAGTCCTGCAGAGAGGCAGACGCAAGTCCAGGAAATGAGGTGAAAAGCATGATGGGAAGTCACACGGCTGCCCTCTGACTGGGCTGGTCTGTACGCTGCACTGACCCCTACAGGCCCCTCCAGCAGCGTGGCATCCCCGAAGGGGCGAGTCTGTGCTGCAGTGCATGATGGGAATCCGCAAAGTACCGCCCGGCGTTTGTGGCTGTAGTCGGCGCGCGTCCCGCGGCGGTGACGGGCGGCCATTTTGCGCCCTCCTCAGATGCAGTGCACGATGAGCACGGAGAAGGCGGACCCCACGGCCAGGCCCAGCGTGAGGAAGAAGGACATGATGACGCCGGTGGGCTCGGCCAGCTCGCGCGGGACCACCTTGGGCCCGTAGATCATGGGCAGGGTGCCCAGGTACCCGTTGCTGAGGCCCAGCAGACACACGAAGGCCACGGGGAACAGGTCGCTGTTGAACAGCACCGTGCGCAGCCGGGTCCGCGGCTGGTAGTTGCAGAACATGAAGAGGGGCACCAGCGCGGTGCGGGCCAGCACCAGCGCCGGGAGCAGCCTGCTGGTGGGCCCCGGGGCGTGCAGCCAGGCCGTGGCCTGCCGCCCGCAGAAGTCCGCCACGTTGTACAGCAGGAAGCTGGTGAGCGGCACGAAGTAGGTGGTGGTCCAGGGGCTGCCCGAGTCGTGGTGGACCGACTGGATGCCCGAGGACACGGCCGGGAACACCATGATGGAGACGAAGAACACGTAGAACACGCACAGGCCCAGGAGCCACGTCTTCCTCAGGATGGGCCTGAGGGGCGGGACCGACACCGGCCGGCCGTTCGCCTCCGCCTCCGACCCGCCCCCGCTGCCCCTATTGGCTGCTGCCAGCATGTAGTGTCTGAGAGAGAGAGAGAGAGAGAGAGAGAGAGAGAGAGAGAGAGAGAGAGAGAGAGAGACAGAGAGAGAGAGACACAGAGAAAGTGACAGAGTGACAGAGAGAGAGGGTGACAGAGAGGGAAAGTGACAGAGAGAGAGAGGGTGACAGAGAGAGGGAAAGTGACAGAGAGAGAGAGGGTGACAGAGAGAGGGAAAGTGACAGAGAGAGGGTGACAGAGAGAGGGAAAGTGACAGAGAGAGAGAGGGTGACAGGCAGAGGGTGACAGAGAGAGAGAGAGGGTGACAGGCAGAAAGTGACAGACAGAGGGTGACAGAGAGAGAGAGAACATGTGAAAGCAAGAGCAAAAGAGCGACCACATTAACTCCATGACTTCTTGTTTCCAACTTTTGGCATGTACTATATTGTCAATAAAGTGTTGAGATTTCAGACATGCGGAGTGCAAAGGAAAGGTGAAGTGAGATTGGGGAGGGACATGGGTGTGCCCCATCCTTCTGCTCCTGCAGGGGACCACCTGTCAATCATTCATTACATTACAGGCACCTGGCAGACGCTCCTATCCAGAGCGACGTGCAACTAAGTGCATACCCATAACCACACTTCCACACTCACACAAAACTACCTGCAACACAGGTACCTTTCACTCTGCAGTTATCGCAAATGTGTGCAAATAAATGTCATTTTAACAACGCACGATTCATCAATAACTCATACTTAGCTTTAAGAGAAATTAAATATTGAATCAAAATCTCCAATGCTCGGTGCACACTGTAAAATATTAAAACTGATAAACTGCTTGTCAGTCTCGATGTTCATCAATATTTTTAATTATACAAGCACAAGTTTTTCACTGATAAGTTATTGGCCATGGATTGAGCACTGCAGAGGAAATGAGATGCTGAATCTATCAGGGAAGAGAGATGGCACATTATTTAGTTCATCGATCGATCAATCAGGGAAGAAGTCTAACACACTCTCATAGAGAGGTCAGAGTAATTCCAAGAGACACTTACATAGTGTTCAAAGAGCAGAATGGTTGGTTTTGTCAGTTTAGCAGTCACAAGTTTAGAACACATAAACATTTACAGCAGAACACCTTGTGTCATCTGACTCGAGGATCGTGTCGTGCTAGTTGCCGTCTCTCCTATCTTTAATTATCTTATTGAAGTGTTTACAAAGGCTCTTCTTGTGCCAGGAACACAAACGTCACAACCACGCTTTCTGAACTTTGCATCCTTGTACGTATTCTCATCACACTTTTATCACACGATGATTAAATCGCCTGATATTCTGCATAAACACACAAGTCATTTGAGACGCACGTAAAGAACATCTTCTCCTTTCATATCTTCAATGTTCTCTCACAAGGGGAATCACAGACTACATTACAGGCACTTAGCAGACGCTCTTAAGACTGGCCCACACCAAAAACTATAAATATGTCATTTTAAAAAGTGTTCTCACTCCAGCCACACCACAACCACAACGATGGCGGCGATGAACAATATCGTTGGGATCACTTTCAAAGCCATTTTCTAGCTGCCTAAAAAATAAAACACTGGCACCCAATCAGAATCCATCTGCTTTTACAGGGCGTCACGTTCAAAATGGCAGACAACATAGCCGAGAGCACGTTATCATTTTGCTATGGTTACAGTCCTTGGTGTGGATGGCCCTTTATACAAAGCAACTTATCATAATATCATAAGAGATTATTGAATAGAGATTATTAAATAGAGTATTACGGCCAGATTCACAGACACAGAACAACAGCCTAGTCTGAGACTTAAGTTCAATTTTTAATGGGGTAACCAACTGAGTTACCCTATACCAATCCTGACCTGCTGTGTAACAAGCTAAGCAAAGGTGGGACACTAGCACTCAAACGTCTCCGGATCAGCACAGCTACTGCAGCGGAGATTCTGTAAAACCGCTGCTCATCGGCAGCTTTTCATTGGCTGTTGTGAAACCCAGCAGTGAGCAGGGATCGGGAGAATGTCACAGCTGCTGGAAGCCCGTTCACCAATGGAGACTCAACGCCAATGTGTGTGCGGCACTCTCCCTCAGAAGCCCAGAGCTAAAATAACCAGGCCCGCACCTGGCCTAAGGCGTCTGGCTTCACACCAGCGAAGCGCTTTAAGTGAGTGAGGTCACAGGTTTCCATCGCCCGCCAGTTTCATTAAACTGTGGTTATCCTGTATGGGTGAAACTCGGTCGGCCTCCAAAAACCACTTATTCTCATTTCTCCTTCTCTCTCGCTGGATCAGAGGTAGAAGCACACACACAGACATACAGCTGTCCTGTGTGTCTGTCTGAGAGACAGCACTCTGATGAGTACAGCTGTCCTGTGTGTCTGTCTGAGAGACAGCACTCTGATGAGTACAGCTGTCCTGTGTGTCTGTCTGAGAGACAGCACTCTGATGAGTACAGCTGTCCTGTGTGTCTGTCTGAGAGACAGCACTCTGATGAGTACAGCTGTACTGTGTGTCTGTCTGAGAGACAGCACTCTGATGAGTACAGCTGTACTGTGTGTCTGTCTGAGAGACAGCACTGATTATTACAGCTGTACTGTGTGTCTGTCTGAGAGACAGCACTGATTATTACAGCTGTACTGTGTGTCTGTCTGAGAGACAGCACTGATTATTACAGCTGTAGTGTGTGTCTGTCTGAGAGACAGCATTGCTGTTATTGTCACTATTACCATCTCAGTACTGGCTGTGAGTTTGAGTAGCAGTGGTTCTGCTCAGTACTGGCTAAGAGTTTGAGTGGCAGTGGTTCTGCTCAGTACTGGCTGCAGACAGGAGGGCTTCAGTGAATGTCAGAGTGGGGGTAACTCTGCCTGTGAGGGCCGTACTGACCGTGAGTATGACAGTTTGGGCAGCAGCAGGTACACGAAGATGCACAGCAGGATGAAGACGTCGGCAGTGAGGAAGTAGGCCAGAGCGCTGTCCGTTACATCACTGGCGGCTGCCAGGTCTACCACAGAGGCCACCGCACTGAGCGTGCCCCCCATGGCCTGGCCTGAGGGAGAGAGAGAGAGAGGGAGAGCGAGTGAGGGAGAGGGGGAGAGGGAGGGAGGGAGGGCGAGAGAGGGGGAGAGGGAGAGGGGGAGAGAGGAGGTAGAGAGGGGGAGAGAGGAGAGGGAGAGAGGAGAGAGTGAGGGAGAGAGGGGGAGAGAGAAAGTGAGGGAGAGAGGAGAGAGACAAAGGGGGGAGAGTAGGAGAGAGAGGGAGGGAGAGACAGAGGGAGGGGGAGAGGGGAAGGGAGGAGAGAGCGGGGGAGAGAGGAGGGAGACAGAGGGAGGGGGAGAGAGAGGGAGGGAGAGGGAGAGAGGAGGTAGAGAGGGGGAGAGAGGAGAGGGAGAGAGAGGGGGAGAGAGGAGGTAGAGAGGGGGAGAGAGGAGAGGGAGAGAGGAGAGAGTGAGGGAGAGAGGGGGAGAGAGAAAGTGAGGGAGAGAGGAGAGAGACAAAGGGGGAGAGTGGGAGAGAGAGGGAGGGAGAGACAGAGGGAGGGGGAGAGGGGAAGAGAGGGGAGAGAGAGGGGATAGGGGGAACAGAGGTAGAGAGAGAAAGCAGCAGAGAGAAACAGAGGAGAGGGAGGGGTGGGGATAAGGTGGAGATGTTGCTAGAGCAGACAGTGGTCCAGCCCGGTCTCGCACAGCAGAGTGAGGAGCGCTGGAGGCGGTACCTGAGATCAGGGCCTGGGACACCCTCATGGGGAAGTGCCCGCTGATGCCGAACACGCTGCCGGAGAAGAGGTTGGAGGCCCCGCTGACGAGCGCCACGCTGGCTAGGGTGGCGCTGAAGAACTGGGAGTGGTGCTGCGACACGTCCACCTTCACCAGCGCCGTGGTGATCGCAAACACCACCAGGATCACCAGGAGAGAGGCCAGGATCCGCACCGAGGAGGACAGCCTGTGGAGCGCAGCGTCAGCACAGCGTCAGCACACTGCCCCCTGCTGGTGCACAGCCACAACGCTCAAAACGCTGCACACTGCCCCCTGCTGGTGCACAGCCACAACGCTCAAAACTCTACACACCAACCCGCATGTTGCACAGCCACAACGCTCAAAACGCTGCACACTGCCCCCTGCTGGTGCACAGCCACAACGCTCAAAACTCTACACACCAACCCGCATGTTGCACAGCCACAACGCTCAAAACGCTGCACACTGCCCCCTGCTGGTGCACAGCCACAACGCTCAAAACGCTACACACTGCCCCCTGCTGGTGCACAGCCACAACGCTCAAAACGCTGCACACTGCCCCCTGCTGGTGCACAGCCACAACGCTCAAAACGCTACACACTGCCCCCTGCTGGTGCACAGCCACAACGCTCAAAACTCTACACACCAACCCGCATGTTGCACAGCCACAACGCTCAAAACGCTGCACACTGCCCCCTGCTGGTGCACAGCCACAACGCTCAAAACTCTACACACCAACCCGCATGTTGCACAGCCACAACGCTCAAAACGCTGCACACTGCCCCCTGCTGGTGCACAGCCACAACGCTCAAAACGCTACACACTGCCCCCTGCTGGTGCACAGCCACAACGCTCAAAACGCTACACACCGACCCGCATGTTGCACAGCCACAACGCTCAAAACGCTGCACACCGACCTGCATGTTGCACAGCCACAACGCTCAAAACTCTACACACCGACCCACATGTTGCACAGCCACAACACTCAAAACTCTACACACCAACCTGCATGTTGCACAGCCACAACGCTCAAAACTCTACACACCGACCCGCATGTCACACCGTAAACCAGGGGTCGGCAACCGTGGTCCTGTAGAGCCACAGGGTGTGCTGGCTTTCGTTGTTTCGTTGTTGATCAATTAAAGCAGTCGATTACACAGGTTACTCGCCTCACCTGGTTTCTGGGGCCTGAATCGGTTGCTGGTATTAAGGCGAAAGCAAAAACCAGCATACTCTGCGGCTCTCCAGGACCAGGGTTGCTGACTCCTGCCGTGAACAATGCTCAAAACGATGCGTGGCGACCCGCATGTTGCACAGCCACAACACTCAAAATGACGCACCACTCCTAAAAGCTGTGGACGCAGAGGAGTCCAAATAGTGCAAAGAGAGCAGATTCATAAACAAAACTTTACCATATGCATCTGCAGGGTGCTGCGTTACAACATCGTATTAGTGCTTCAGTTCATCTCAGCAATATTGTTGATATTACATTAATATTAACACCACCAATAAAACTTCCCACACTGAGGTAGCTGTACAATTATTTCCCCCTCCGCCAATTCATGTTATATACTGTATGTTTATCTTACTGGCTGGTTTCACAGCAAATGTGTTCCCACGTCTAGGGCCGTCAAAATGTGACGTAATGTTACAGCTCATGTTAATGTTTTCTGTTTAAAATCTATTTATCTCACACAGAGAGAGACTGGCAGGACAGGATGTTATACGTTTCTGTTTGCTCTGTTTTCTCACAGATAAGGCCAATTATACCATGGCTGTTCTTTGTAACATTAGCCAAGCTGTTGTTGATCTTATATGACATCATTCCTAGAAACGGTTGCTCTTCAGACCATGTTCCCCACAGCCTCTGCGTATGGAGCAAACCAAGTCGAAAGGAAATTAACCCAGAACTACATCGATTAAGAACACAAAACAAAACAGTAAGAATACCGTTAAACGCATAACAATGTTCATTTGTATTGATGTCCTCTTGGACGTCACAGGGCTCATGACTAGAGAACTGTAAAACCCTGCAATAAATCTCCAGGCTTTTCATGGTTTCATGAGTTCCTGTAGTTTTCCCACAAACTGTAACAACCGTTAACTGGCTCAAGTGAGAGGGTCATAGCCACAGGCCATAACATGCGTTTCAGCACATACTAAAATAACCGCTGGGTGGGAAAACGCTTCAGAGCTGCAGCTCAAAGCACAAGGTTCATTTTATTTTCTTGTTTTTTTCCTCAGTCTCAGAATGGCACCATGAACAGGACAGGAATAAACAGCAATTACAGGCTGAATGTGTACAGTAAGACCCTTCTCCATGCACTGAGGGGATGAGAGTGGTCCCCTCTTCTTCAGTGGTGTTTATTTTGAACCTGCAAAGCAGCTTACAGATGCACTACCACCACCTCCTGTGGGAGTCCCACTGAAAGATTACATACAGGGACAGGTGGACTTACCTGTTGACCAGGAGGTAGTTGAGTACCAGACATAATACAGAAGGTACTGTGGAGGCAATAGCCAGGTAGCTCTCAAAATAGTCCTGAAATGACACAAATACGAGTCATAAGAACCATGCAATTCCCACAAAGCACTCCTAACACACATGAAACCACGTCCTGAGAGAGAGAGAGAGAGAGAGAGAGAGAGAGAGAGAGAGAGAGACAGAGAGAGAGACAGAGAGAGAGATAGAGACAGAAAGATAGAGAAACAGAGAGTGAAAGAGATTTGATAATAAAGGACTATAAATCTGTACATGAAGAACAGTTTGTTTATAGCCCAACCACATCACTAACAGCACACAGAGCACACCTGTCACTGTGGAAAGGCTGCATTGAAGTGTGACTCAGAAATGTTCCAGCTCATGTCCGCTACAGAACCTCCCTTTGCACAGGGATCAGCACAGAGGCTCCCTCACAAAGAACAGACATAATAAGCCTGCACACACTAATGAAGGCTGAAGACTGATAAATCCATCTGCATGGGAACACAGGCTGGCCACATTGTCACGCTCTACTTAAAACACACAGACGCACACACACAGTCTCACTCACACTCACACTCACTCACACTCACACTCACACTCACACTCACACTCACACTCACACTCACACTCACACTCACACTCACACTCACACTCACACACACACACTCACACACACACACACACACAGTGCCATCAGAAAGTAATCATCCTGTTGGCCTTTCCCAGAAGTGGCTTCTTCCAGCCACTCCCCAGAAGAGGCCAAATCAGTGAAGAGCTGAAGAGACTGTGGACCCCATTTAAGCCAATCAGCTCCTCTGGCAGGGCAGTGTCACTTCTGACAATTGCCCTTCTTGTGCGATTGCTCAGTTTGGTAAAAGGGCCTGTTATTATAATTTTTTTCTCCCAATTTTGTTACAATGGACTTAACGGTGTTCCTAAGGAAGATTCAAACCCTGCCAGTGTTTTATAAACTCACCCAGCTTTTTTGCTTCAATGGAATTTTTTCTGGAAGGCACTGTACATATGCACGCACACACACACGTACACATGTACACATTTGCGCATGGCCACACACACACACACACACACACACACACACACACACACACACACACACACACACCGCCTTCTGCTTTCTGCCCCGTGAGAGGAAGGGAAAAGGGGAAGTTTGGTTGTGAATCTGATTGTGAAGTGCCTGACGGCAAAAAATTATTTTCCAAACCCAGTATGAGCAAGCGGAGTGAATGTGCAGAGAGGGCACTTTTTCACCCCAGCGTGACGGCTGTGTAGTCACGCGTCTGTCACACCCGGCCGGCTGAAGGCCACGGGGGGGCAGGGGACGCCTCACAACACCGACCCAACTCTCCGGGACTCCGCGTCCTGGAGATACCAGAGCCATTTTATTACGTTACATTACAGGCATTCAGTACATGCCCTTACCCACAGCCACTTACAGACTGATGATCAGGGACTCCAGTACAGCGACTCCCTCGTGGGGAAAAGTATCGTCCCAGCGCAGACAGATAAGAATGTCCCTACCGAGCGTTAAACTGCATTACACAAACAAGAACAAAACAGCCCTGTTGAGCATTAAACTATCTAACAGCACAAACAAGAACAAACAACAGCAGGCTCAGCAGGCTTTAAAACCCACTCACCCCGCTGGCCTGCTAATAAACCCTGGATATGAGAGCTGGCTAAAATAATGAGCTAATGCCAAATACAGCTGAGCTGTGCTGTGAATGAGGAAGGGAAATGTGTGTGGGACACGTCCACCACGCCCCGGGAGTCCCTGGGAGTCCCTTTGGCCCTGACCTGGCCAGTGTGCAGGTTCACTCATGCACTTGACATTATCTATCAGTGAGCCATTTCCCCACACTAGAGTATTGAGCCACTAATCAGATTACTGAGAAAGAGGGGGGGGTCACGTCGGCCCTGTGTCCAACTGTGGGTGGACTTCACGCACAAGGCCTAACATGTGCTTAAAACAGCTAGAGTGAGGCTAGATGTTATTGTTTAAAAATGAGCCATAAAAACAAACGCACAAGAACTGTCCTGATATACCTTGCTCCTCTCCTTCCCTCCCTCCCTCCCTCCCTCCCTCTCTCTCTCTCCCTCTCTCCCTCGTTGTGGAGGAAATTAAAGGATCATCCTGTGTGGAAGGTCTGAAAGGACCCTCAGTGCTCGCTAACGTCACGGGATCTGCCCCAGGTCTGACTGAATCACCCCCACCCCCCCCCCCCCCAATCGCAATGGCACTGCATCCCCCCCCGCCCCCCCAGCCCCATCCTCGAGCTCTGATTCTGAAAATAACAGCCTTCAGCTCTTTCATTAAACCGACACTTTACACTTTGTCTGGGCCTCTTCAACACATGTTTATCACAGCAGAATATGAGGGGAGGGTGTGAGACTGCGGTTCAGCTGGGGGCTCGCTTATGAGGGAGGAAAGGGCCAGGCAGAGAGAGAGGGAGGGAGGGAGAGAGAGAGAGACACACAGAGGGAGAGGAAGAGAGAGAGAGCGAGAGAGAGAGAGAGAAAGAGACAGAGACAGAGACAGAGAGAGAGAGAGAGACTTTAGGCCAGGGGGAGTCTGAGTTCGGTCCTAGAGGCGGAGCCAAACTGCCCCACCCTATATCCTGTTTTTTAAAGGACTTTGAAAACATGTTTTGAAGCATGCTTCTATAATACCCCCTCCACAAACCAGACACGCACACACACACAAACACAAACAAAGACAGACACACACACACACACACACACAAAGACAGACACACACACACACACATAAACTCAGACAGACAAACAGACACACACACATACACACACACAGATGAACACAAACAGACACACAGACACAGACACACACACACACACAAACACAAAGACAGACAGACAGACAGACACACACACACACATACACACAAACACAAAGACAGACAGACAGACAGACACACACACACACACACACAGCAACACAGACACACACACACACAGACAGACACAGACACACACACACACACACACACACACACACAGATAAACACAAACAGACACAGACACACACACACACAGATAAACACAGACAGACACAGACACACACACACACAGATAAACACAAACAGACACACACACACAGATAAACACAGACAGACACAGACACACACACACAGATAAACACAAACAGACACACACACACAGACACACACACACACACAGATAAACACAAACAGACACACACACACAGACACACACACACAGACACACACACACACACACACACACACACACACACACACACAGACACACACACACAGACAGACAGACACACACACACACACACAGACACACACACACACACACACACACACACACACACACAGACACACACACAAACACACACACACACACACACACACAGACACACACACAGACACACACACACACACACACACACACACAGACACACACACATACACTCACGCTGAGGTCCGAGTGGGCCTCCCCCGGAGCGCCCGGGTCAGAGCTGTTGCTGAACTTGTACAGCCAGTACTGCTTGGCGGTGATGAAGAAGTTCCAGGGCAGCAGGGAGCCGATGCCCAGGATGAAGAAGATGGCGTACACCATGCAGTACGCGTCCTCTGGGGGGCAGGCCGCCAGGGCCTGGTCCTTCAGCAGGGGGCGTCCCGTCCCCCACGGTCCTCCCCGTCCCCGCCCGCCACCTCCACGTCCTCCAACACCGGGGCCCGCACAGCGGGCACGTACGCAGAGTTCAGGCTGCTCCCCTCCATCCTCTCGCAGACCCAGGGAGCGAGGAGAGAGGAACGGAGGGACGGCAGAGGGAGAGGAGTCGGAGAGAAACTGAAAGAGGAACGGAGAGCTGTATTCAACAGCGAGCGCGATTCGACCCGAATCTGCCACAACGGACACATTATCAACTTTGAACGGTCACGGAAAACAGATGCTTCCCCTGCATAACGCAGCACCGCTCCTCATAAACACCTTTTAAACTACTTGCTACTGCTGTTAAACATGCTCAGCATAGCAGATATGAGTGACATGCATCATCTACGCTTTCAGATTCAAAATAGAAACAGGTAACACATAAAAATATCACATGGCAGTGGATGACACTCACACCAACCCATCACAACTTTGGGAAACTACATTTACTCAACTGTTGTAACCATTTGCAAGAAGATAAATGCTTGTGTTGTGTAAGTTTGGTTAAGAAATTATCAAGTTATGAAATGTTTTTACTGAAACTTATTTGCCTAAAGTACCCCACCTAACTCAAATCAGCAACGCCATACCTGAGATTTGAACTGCAAACTACAGGTTACAAGTCCAGTACTCTGCCCACAGTGCCACACTGACAGTAAATATGAGGCAATCTTACCCGCAGATGAACTCCGCTGCACCAGTGGTGCTCAGGGGACCAGTGAAGACTGCTCTCCCCAGCCTCAGACACACATTCCAGGGAGGGAATTCAGTCGAGCCTGGGGACCAACCGGGTGCGACCAGGCCCGCATGAGGGAAGACGGAGGGAGCCTGCAGGTAAAAGCAAACAGAGACGCGCTGCTTGAGAGAGCCTGCAGGTAAAAGCAAACAGAGACGCGCTGCTTGAGAGAGCCACCCTGCAGCCTGTTTTTATGCTTCCAGTAGCCCGAGATGCTGAAGCAAGGAATGCAGGGATAATCACGTCACACCGCTTCCACGCAAAGGACCGGAGACGACTTTCCCACTGGCACGGCACATCTTGCGCGCTGGTTAGAAAATGTGCACACGTGATCCTCCAAGCTGTGGCCCGGAGGGGCGTTCGCTCACACGCGCGCTGCAACACCACAGAAGAAGAGAGCGGGGCCGAGGAGAGGCGGACTGCTTCACAAAAGCACTCTGTGCCGCGGGTCATGTGTGAGGTGCGGAATGTGGACACCCCCCTGTTTGGGGAATGGAGGGAGCCCATGTTCATTGTTTAGAGGGGTATCTGAGAACAATGACACAGAAAGGAGGGGGGTGACTCATCTCGGTCAAATCCTCATTTACAGGGGGGGGGGGGGGGGGGGGGAAGAGAGATTTGGGGGCAAACAGAACAATAGTTTCTTTTTTATCCTGGTCTATTTCAATGATCAAGTCTTCATTTAATTGTCCCTATTTTGCACGAATAGAAAATGCGTCTTGCGTTGATTTGATTTGAACCATTTCTATCTGTCGCTGTCAAGAGCCTTCAGTCGTCAAGCAGATCATGTGAGCCTTCTCAATTCCAATAACACTTGGTAGTCTAATGGTCTAACCCAGGGGTTCTCAAACTCATTTCCCTGTGCATGCTGTTCTCCTGGGGCCTGTACCCGAGCTAGCTGGATAACTGTATGGAGTAAAACCCGGAAACAGCTCAATTATCCAGCTAGCTCATTAATCCTGCTTTGTGATACAATCCCCTGATCAAAGAAAGTTGCTGAAACCAGGGGGTAATATCACAAAGCAGGATTAATGAGCTAGCTGGAAAAGTTCACTTCAGTCCATGTTCCAGGTTTGGAAAGGTCCTCACTTTCATAATATACCCCCTTGACCTTAAGCTCTTTAAAAATGAGTTCATTAAATGCATCTAAATCGCATGCAGGTTCGCTCATTTAGTTTCAGCAACCTGGTGTCAACACTTTCAGCAGTTTGGATCTCAACCGTTTCATCTGGCAAAATTGTAACGCAATTTAACTGTCTGAAGGAATAATCTGTCATATTACTGAAAATTAAAGTAGCTTATCTGACTTATCAGTTGATAACAATTCAAGGGTTGCCATTGTGGTCGGCACCAAGACCAGAATACACAGGGGTCCAATCGAGTTTGAGAACATTATGTCTAAAATACAGGTTTAAATTACAGCACTCGCTTCAAGCACATTCATGCAAGGTGCAACAACTGCCATTAATAAATTATGGAGCATATTCGAGGTCGACACAGTTTAGCTGGGCAGCCAGTTCAGACCAGCTGGGGTTTGACATGATTTGACCAGCTGTATTGCTGTATTTTACAGCAGGGTATGGCATGAACGGGCTGTACCATTTCGACAAACGCCGTGTCGTTATTCAGAAGTCATCAATTGCGAAAAGTTGCGTCAAAACAGCTCCTTAGACACTCCGCGGAGCAAAAGTCACATGAGCAGTCTCGACAACAAGTCCAATAACAAAGTAACCTACTATTCGTGCTAAAGGCTGAGCAGAGAAGGAACATTAACTTACATTAGGGTTCCTTACAAGTCTGGCTACATTTCTTGTATTTGGTTTTATGATTCTGTAGCCTAACTATTGTATTTACAAAAAAAAATATGCCGGCTCTTAGTTATAAACGAGGCGCCCAGCTAAAACTGAAGGGATGTAGTCGCCAGTGAACCTTATTGAATATAATAATAAGTGCGAGTCGAAGCGAGAAACGACGCTGCTCAGAATGACTAACTACTGTCTATAAATGTACACCAATAAGTTATGTATTCATAATTTCGTGCGTAAATTCAAAACAACGATTTGGTAGAAATGTAAACACTTACCCAGCCGCGCTAAATACGTCTCGTATACTTTATTTTATTTCACCATACTCTGTGTCTGTGAACAACAGCTAATGTAACTGGTAAAATATGAATACATAGTTCTAAAAAAAATAAAACAGTTTAAAATTAAAGTGGAGACTCTGCAAGCCGACAACCTTCTTCAAGTAATCAGCTACAGTCATCAGCTTCGCTTCCAAGCAAACACCCATTTCCTGACTACACGGTTAGACAAGAGCAGTCGCACACAGATAAGATCGCGAAAGACAATACAAGTCAATAGTGCTAGTATTTCACGGACTGTATCATGTGTGCCTCAGGTAGGCTATGTATACTTCGTATTTCGGCGTGAATGTGAATGCTCATTTGACATTCCAACATAGTTCATCTGAACTAAACCCAATTCGTATTTTATTAATGGCTCTTACAGAAAACAATGTGAGGCGCATTCTTTGCCTCAAAAGGATGTAAATAACAAATGGTTGGCATTTATATAGAGGCTTTATATATTTTATTTTTACAATTGATGCTTCTCATTCACCGATTCATACATACTCTCACACACCAATGACGATTGGCTGCCATGCAAGGCACTAACCAGCTTGTCAGGGGCATCTAGGGGTTGGGTGTCTTGCTTAGGGACACTTCGACAACCTCAGGGTGGGATCGAACCGGCAACCCTGTGACCGCCTGGGAATGTCACCCCATGTGGTTTCAGTAGCCTCCTATTGTAGGCCTACTCAGTGTTGAATTCTATGACTAATTTAATTGTCTGGGCATATGTGCCTGGACATAGTAAAAATAAACAATAACAGCAAAAAGATTGACAAATTATATATGAACTTTATTCGTCATTTATTAGACTTATTTCTTAAGACTTTTTTTTTTGGTATTCTGCTGCTGTCTCCATGCTTTTATGGCTTGTGTTGCTGCCACATTCTTGGCTGATTAGATATTTGCCTGAACAAACTGGTGTACAGGTGTACATAATAAAGTGAAAGTCAAAGAAGCCATTATGAGAAATAATAACAATAAAAAACGAACAATAGGCCCACCGAAGTAAACAGTTTGGAACATCATTAAGAAGAAAAAGGGACTGGTAAGCCAAGGAAGACCTCTGCTGATGATGACTGAAGATTAGGTGCCACAGCAAGAAAATGAACCCAAACATACAATGTTATCTCAATGGTGTTCTAAACAGACATAGGCCCCGATCAGGCCAATGTCTCTATTTTTCTTATTTCTCTGCCTCATGACTTCCTTCACTTTCATTGCCGCAAGTCTGGTCCTCCTGTTGATAAACGCCAATAACAGACTCCAAAGGTAATCAAACGTCGAGACTCAAGTCTAGACACTGTGAAAACTCTTTTACCTGCACTAAGAAAGTGATTGAACACACCTGACTAATCAGAAAAATCTGTGAAGCCATTTGGCCAATTATGGTGCCCTGAAATGGGGGGACTATGTATAAAAACTGTCATTTCTACATGGTGAAGCAAATGTATAAAATACTCTTTAATAGAAGCTGAAAATCTGCACTTTAACCACATGCGAATCATTTGTTACAAATCAAAAATTATGGAGTATGGAGCCAAAGCAAGAAAAAAATGTCTTTGTCTCAAGACTATAGAGTATGTCCAACAGAACATTGTTTCTTTCCTGTTCCTTTTTAAACCTATAAAGTGCAGGGTCTGGGAGTCTTAATGTCTGCACCGAGCCCGGTAAATCACTGAAAGTGCTGTTCCGAAATCTTATTAGGTTTTTTTTCTTAGCTTGCCAATTTGCTGACGTCGGCATGAGGCTATAAATAAATACGGTTCCCTAGCAAAGAAACAACAATTGTATTTGAAATAAAAGCTCGCTCTTTAGACCTAACGTTTGTTTAAATGACCGTTCAACGGTATAGGTGCTGGGAATCCTGCAGCGTTAGGCTAGTAGGCTACCTCGGTTAAGGCTGGATCCACGGAAAAACACAAAACTTTCCATCTTCAGTATGGTTGCTGGCTTATTAGGTAGAGGCTTTTTAAAAGCGTAGATTTGACATCGCCCACCTATCTATTGAGCCATTTTCATCCAAGAAATATTTAATACGCGAGCAGAGTTATACACACGACCGTATATTCTTTAAAAACAAAGATGGCTCAGGCCCCCATGCTATGAAGGAGGGGCAGACTGTGCATTAATCCGTTTCTGTAGTTGTTGATTTGTTTTTGTGTCCTTGCAAGACACGGCGCCTAAATGAATATTTTAAGACCCGTCTCCCAGGAGAATATCTGTGACAGAAGAAAAGCCAATTTCACTGGAGCTGTACATATAATGCCCTTAGCAGTTTCACAAAAGTATCCGCTCTGCATAACTTGGTATCAATCTACAAATAAATAACTAAACAAATAAATAAATACATGTTTAATTGGGTAGAAAATGAAAAAGAAAGGCGGCTCTCCCGGGGGAAAGTGTGTTCATTTATACCTCTATATAGTTCAGCTCCAAAGGTCTAATACAGCGGGATGACTGGCAAAGGAGGTAAAAACACGATCTAATGAGGAAAAGTGAGGGGAAAAAACCAGAAGCTCCAACAAACCCATGACCTCTGTCCCCTGACCCGCATTAACTCTTTAAATAGTACTTGCAGGGGATTGCAAAAATGAGCGAATCAATGGAAATGGAATCACTGGATTACTGTAGTCCGGAAAACACATAATACCCAAAGTGCAGTAGGAGGACTAAAATAGTTTTGTTCTGTTTTAGGTATGAAACCTGAACTTCGGGCACTGAGAATTATAAGGCTCTATCTGCGTTCTGAGTATTTTCGAGATTGAGCTTCAAAGATTCCAAAGTGAATGGGCGCCAAACAGATTCGACCTTTTAAATGTAGCATCTTTTAAACAGTATTTTTGTATAAAACTTCACACATGTATTTTGTACCCTATAAACAACATATTTATGACACTCTCATTTTTGTCCAAAATGTCAGTATAATCAGTCTCAGCTCAACAACTTCTAGATGAACAGATGAGACGTCCGCCCACTTGAAAAATCTCACATGCACAGATTGAAACAATATCAACCTCCACCCCCACAGAATTTGGAGAAGACCGGTGGGAAAAAAATGCACTTTGTCTCTTGATTTACTATCTTCCCAGACATAGTGGTCTTTGGATTTTATCCCCATGAATAAATAATGGATTGGGTTTGAAGCATTTTCAGATGGGAAAATTATGGTGCAGATCAGTATGCACCACATTCATTTAGCACTCGCATCCAGAGCAATGCACAGTGCAGGGGAAACATAAGTGCATCCACCTGACAGATCTTCAGTTGGCTATCAACATCCCCAGACCAGCGAGCATGAATGCAACATCATTAAAGCACTACAGCAAGTTAATTATGCTGACCAAGAACCAAAATACACATTCTGAATACATAAATATTGCATCCATAGCCATAAAAATATAATGTAAACCATGTCATACTGTAATCTGAATTGGCACAACAGGTGGGAGCACTAGGGGGTAGGGTAGGGAGAGAACCTTAGAGGCACTCAGAAGAGGTGGCTTTGCTTCAGGTGATCCTGCTTACCTGTCCTTACCTCCATGGGCAGTTTGCTGTGAAATGCATTGTAATGCAATGCACTGTAGAAATGTCCCAAATCAGGACATTGCCCTCTCCCGGTAACACGTTTGTTTATTAACATTTGATTTGTCCATTTGCCTGACCCCTCAATCCCCCAAAAGTGAAAACACACAAGAGGCCCCGTGATCTTGTTAAACTAGGAAATATAATTTATTGCATAAAAAGTATTTTTAGTTACAAGTAAGAAGGCTAAACATTTATTTACAATTGGTAGTTTACAGAATTAAAGGAACGTTTTTCTTTCTGAAACATTTTTAAAATTTTATTTATAAAAGGAGGCATTGACTTGTATATCTAGACTAAAGTCCTTTCAGCCCATGGTCTGGAGCCGTACGTAATTATGTTCATTTCCCAGGGAACTCCAGCAGGGGGGGTGAGAGAGCCAGCCTGCAGACGCAGGACAACTTCTCCCATGAATCAACACGCACCTGCCAGGTCGATCTCTGCCGCTTGCAGGCTGTGGTAACTAACACAGTCTCCGCTGCGTACATGGAGAGTACATGGTAGGCCACACAGCCTTTGGTGTGTTCATGATGTGGGATATCTTCTCTGCGGGCGGGAAACTCCATCACGTCTTCCAAGTCAGCATCATCATCATCATCATCATCAACATCATCATCATCACCAACATCATCACGATTGCTATCATAATTTCCCCATTTCAGAATTTAGAACCTCACTATTCACCATAACCAGGTACAAGTTTTCACACCTCAAACACGGTCATACCAGTTGTGATCGGTCCGCTATCACTGTCCCAGTGGGTTTAAGGTAGCACTCTTCCAGAACCCAGCGTTACCCACTGTCCCAGCGGGTTTAAGGTACCACTCTTCCAGAACCCAGTGTTACCCACTGTCCCAGCGGGTTTA